>NC_091209.1:8782329-8792329 GCF_040958095.1 Procambarus clarkii | reverse complement strand
AGATTCACGAAGCAGTTACGCAAGCACTTACGAACCTGTACATCTTTCCTCAATCTTTGGCGGCTTTGTTTACAATTATTAAACAGTTAATGAGCTCCGAAGCACCAGGAGGCTGTTTATAATAATAACAACAGTTGATTGGCAAGTTTTCATGCTTGTAAACTGTTTAATAAATGTAACCAAAGCCGTCAAAGATTGACGAAAGATGGACACGTTCGTAAGTGCTTGCGTAACTGCTTCGTGAATCTGGCCCCTGTACTTGCGTAACTGCTTCGTGAATCTGGCCCCAGCTCGTGCTCTTGAGTCGCAACAACGTCCACAATACGACGTGCTAACCTAACCAGAGACGCACCAACCCCGGCAACCCACCTAACCTAACCTACCGATCCATAGAAAACGTGGATATGTGTGAACCGCTACTTTTCAAAGTATTTTGTGATTTATACGTTAGGGAGCATGCTGTGCAACCTTATGAGATGTATTAGTATTAGTTTTGTTAACTGTATAATACAGTTAAGTGCATGTTAATTAAGAACTCGCCCTCGTCTGTAGCAGGTTGTGTGTGTAATTGTGAGAAACAATGGGCAGAGTTTCTTTCACCCTATGCCCCTGTTACCTAGCAGTAAAATAGGTACCTGGGTGTTAGTCAGCTGTCACGGGCTGCTTCCTGGGGGGTGGAGACCTGGTCGAGGACCGGGCCGCGGGGACACTAAAAGCCCCGATATCATCTCAAGATAACTTCAAGATATACTCCATCCCTTGTGATGAGTGTGCGTGTGTTTACATCAGCCAGACTGGTTAATGTTCTCACGTGTAAAACATATATAACCACATGCACACTCCTTACAAGGAGTTACCTTCTACTTCATTTCCTTCTGCATTCTATTTTGCTCTGATGAAGGTGAATTGAGCCGAAAACGCGTTTAGTATTCTCTATTTTTCACACACACACACACACACACACACACACACACACACACACACACACACACACACACACACACACACACACACATGAAAATGACATCGCAAGCAAGGCAAAGACTCAGCCTAAATTGTTGCATAGCCACATTAGGAGAAAAACAACAGTAAAGGAACAGGTTATGAGATTAAGGATAGGGGCGGAAGGATTCACTACAAATGACAAGGAAGTGTGTGAGGAATTGAATAAGAAATTCCAGGAGGTCTTCACCTTAGAACAAGGAGAAATTCCAGAGGTAAGTGAGGGAATAGCTAACCAGGAACCACTGGAAGAGTTTGAGATTACCAGTGGGGAAGTAAGGAAGTGTTTACTAGAGTTGGACGTGACGAAGGCTATAGGCCCAGATGGAATCTCCCCTTGGGTTCTAAAGGAAGGAGCAAGAGAACTGAGCCTACCACTCTCCATAGTGTATAACAAATCACTGGCAACAGGGGAACTGCCAGATACTTGGAAAGCAGCTAACGTAGTCCCGATATACAAGAAAGGGGATAGACAGGAGGCACTGAACTACAGGCCAGTGTCCCTAACCTGCATACCATGCAAGCTGATGGAGAAGATTGTGCGAAAAAAACTAGTGGAGCATCTGGAGCGAAGGAACTTTGTAACACAGCATCAACATGGGTTCAGGGATGGCAGGTCCTGCCTCACAGGGTTACTTGAATTCTACGACCAGGCAACAAAAATAAGGCAAGAAAGAGAAGGGTGGGCAGACTGCATATTTTTGGATTGTCAGAAAGCCTTTGATACAGTGCCACACAAGAGGCTAGTGCGAAAGTTGGAGATGCAGGCTGGAGTGAGAGGGAAGGTACTCCGGTGGATAGAGGAATACCTAAGCAACAGGAGACAACGAGTCTGTGTGAGGGGTGAGGTCTCAGATTGGCGAGACGTCACAAGTGGAGTCCCGCAGGGGTCAGTCCTTGGACCTATACTGTTTCTGGTATATGTAAATGATCTCCCAGAGGGTATAGACTCGTTCCTCTCAATGTTTGCCGACGATGCAAAAATTATGAGGAGGATTGAAACAGAGGATGATAGTAGGAGGCTACAAGATGACCTGGATAGACTGAGTGAATGGTCCAACAAATGGCTGTTGAAGTTCAACCCGAGTAAATGCAAAGTAATGAAACTAGGCAGTGGAAACAGGAGGCCAGGCACAGGATACAGAATAGGAGATGAAGTACTTAATGAAACAGACAGAGAGAAAGATCTAGGAGTTGATATCACACCAAACCTGTCTCCTGAAGCCCACATAAAGAGAATAACGTCTGCGGCATATGCGAGGCTGGCTAACATCAGAACGGCGTTCAGGAACCTGTGTAAGGAATCATTCAGAATCTTGTACACCACATATGTAAGACCAATCCTGGAGTATGCGGCCCCAGCATGGAGCCCGTACCTTGTCAAGCACAAGACGAAGCTGGAAAAAGTCCAAAGGTATGCTACTAGACTAGTCCCAGAACTAAGAGGCATGAGTTATGAGGAAAGGCTGCGGGAAATGCACCTCACGACACTGGAAGACAGAAGAGTAAGGGGGGACATGATCACAACCTACAAAATCCTCAGGGGAATCGACCGGGTAAACAAGGATGAACTTTTCAACACTGGTGGGACGCGAACAAGGGGACACAGGTGGAAGCTGAGTACCCAAATGAGCCACAGAGACGTTAGAAAGAACTTTTTCAGTGTCAGAGTAGTTAGCAAATGGAATGCATTAGGAAGTGATGTGGTGGAGGCTGACTCCATTCACAGTTTCAAATGTAGATATGATAGAGCCCAATAGGCTCAGGAATCTGTACACCAGTTGATTGACGGTTGAGAGGCGGGACCAAAGAGCCAGAGCTCAACCCCCGCAAGCACAATTAGGTGAGTACAATTAGGTGAGTACACACACACACACACCTGAGCCCAATAGGCTCAGGAATCTGTACACCTGTTGATTGACGGTTGAGAGGCGGGACCAAAGAGCCAGAGCTCAACCCCCGCAAGCACAATTAGGTGAGTACACACACACACACACATACACACACACACACACACACACACACACACACACACACACACACACACACACACACACACACACACACACACACACACACATACTCACACACATACACACACACATACTCTCCCCCACCCCACCTAAGTCTTCCCCTCTCCCCCACTCCCCTAAACCCTCCCCTCTTCCTCACCCACCTCAGCCCTCCCTTTTCCCCCACGCCCCCCAAGCCCTCCACCCTTTTCTCTCCCCCCAAGCCCCCCCATCTCCCATATCCCCCACAGCCTCTCCTCGCCCCACGCTTCCCCAACCCTCCCTCTCTTACCCACCCCCTGTACCCTCCCCCTCTTATCCACCCCCTGTACCCTCCCCCTCTTATCCACCCCCTGTACCCTCCCCCTCTTATCCACCCCCTGTACCCTCCCCCTCTCCCCCACCACCCCAAGCCCTCCCTCCTCCACCAATCCCCCCGTGCCAGGTCCCCCCAGCTCCCACTCACCCCAGATCCCAAAGGTCCCCCCCAGAAAAGAAGCAGAAGAGAGTCAGTTTCAGGGTGATGTACTCGAACATAGATGGGATCACAAGCAAGACAAGTGAACTAAGGGAAAGAGCACAAGAAGTTAACCCAGATGTAATCGGACTCACTGAAACAAAACTCTCTGGAATCATAACGAATGCCATGTTTCCCCAGGAGTATACAGTAATAAGGAAAGAGAGGGAAGGTAGAGGAGGAGGCGGAGTGGCCCTACTCATGAGAAGGGAATGGAGTTTTAAGGAGATGGCCATCCCGGGCTGTGAGGAGTTCAGAGACTACATAGCAGGCACCATAACAATGGGAGGACCAAGAATAGTAGTAGCAGTAATATACAACCCTCCACCAAATGACAGGAGACCCAGTCAAGAGTATGAAAACAACAACAAGGCAGTTAACACTATAATTGAGAGGGCAGCCTCTGCTGCCTGTAGAAATAGATCCCACCTGCTCATCATGGGCGACTTCAATCACGGAAAGATTGACTGGGAGAACAAGGAACCGCATGGAGGCGAGGATACGTGGAGAGCCAAACTATTGGAGGTGGTGACAAGCAACTTTTTAACGCAGCATGTCGGAGAACCCACAAGGATGAGAGGCAATGACGAACCAGCGAGACTCGACCTAGTCTTCACTCTGAACGACTCCGACATAAGAGAAATCGGTTTTGAGGACCCAGTAGGAATGAGCGACCACAGTGTACTGGTGTTTGAGTACTTGATTGAAGAAGGGTTATTGAACTCGAGGAGGGATACCGAAACCAAAAGGTTAGCATACCGAAAGGGAAAGTATGAGGGGATAAGAAAATTCCTAACAGATATAGCATGGGAAACAGAGCTCAGGGGAAAGACGGCCCAAGATATGATGGATTACATCACGCAGAAGTGCAAGGACGCAGCAAACAAGTTTGTCCCAGTCCAAAAGGAAAACAGAGAAATGAAGATGAGAAACCCATGGTTTAATCAAAGATGTAGGCTAGCTAAGCAGCAAAGTAAAAGGGCATGGAGAAACTATAGGAATAACAGGACACTGGAGAGCAGAGAAAGATACCAGAATGCCAGGAATGAATATGTCAGGATGAGAAGAGAGGCAGAAAGACAATACGAAAATGACATCGCAAGCAAGGCAAAGACTCAGCCAAAATTGTTGCATAGCCACATTAGGAGAAAAACAACAGTAAAGGAACAGGTTATGAGATTAAGGATAGGGGCGGAAGGATTCACTACAAATGACAAGGAAGTGTGTGAGGAATTGAATAAGAAATTCCAGGAGGTCTTCACCTTAGAACAAGGAGAAATTCCAGAGGTAAGTGAGGGAATAGCTAACAAGGAACCACTGGAAGAGTTTGAGATTACCAGTGGGGAAGTAAGGAAGTGTTTACTAGAGTTGGACGTGACGAAGGCTATAGGCCCAGATGGAATCTCCCCTTGGGTTCTAAAGGAAGGAGCAAGAGAACTGAGCCTACCACTCTCCATAGTGTATAACAAATCACTGGCAACAGGGGAACTGCCAGATATTTGGAAAGCAGCTAACGTAGTCCCGATATACAAGAAAGGGGATAGACAGGAGGCACTGAACTACAGGCCAGTGTCCCTAACCTGCATACCATGCAAGCTGATGGAGAAGATTGTGCGAAAAAAACTAGTGGAGCATCTGGAGCGAAGGAACTTTGTAACACAGCATCAACATGGGTTCAGGGATGGCAGGTCCTGCCTCACAGGGTTACTTGAATTCTACGACCAGGCAACAAAAATAAGGCAAGAAAGAGAAGGGTGGGCAGACTGCATATTTTTGGATTGTCAGAAAGCCTTTGATACAGTGCCACACAAGAGGCTAGTGCGAAAGTTGGAGATGCAAGCTGGAGTGAGAGGGAAGGTACTCCGGTGGATAGAGGAATACCTAAGCAACAGGAGACAACGAGTCTGTGTGAGGGGTGAGGTCTCAGATTGGCGAGACGTCACAAGTGGAGTCCCGCAGGGGTCAGTCCTTGGACCTATACTGTTTCTGGTATATGTAAATGATCTCCCAGAGGGTATAGATTCGTTCCTCTCAATGTTTGCCGACGATGCAAAAATTATGAGGAGGATTGAAACAGAGGATGATAGTAGGAGGCTACAAGATGACCTGGATAGACTGAGTGAATGGTCCAACAAATGGCTGTTGAAGTTCAACCCGAGTAAATGCAAAGTAATGAAACTAGGCAGTGGAAACAGGAGGCCAGGCACAGGATACAGAATAGGAGATGAAGTACTTAATGAAACAGACAGAGAGAAAGATCTAGGAGTTGATATCACACCAAACCTGTCTCCTGAAGCCCACATAAAGAGAATAACGTCTGCGGCATATGCGAGGCTGGCTAACATCAGAACGGCGTTCAGGAACCTGTGTAAGGAATCATTCAGAATCTTGTACACCACATATGTAAGACCAATCCTGGAGTATGCGGCCCCAGCATGGAGCCCGTACCTTGTCAAGCACAAGACGAAGCTGGAAAAAGTCCAAAGGTATGCTACTAGACTAGTCCCAGAACTAAGAGGCATGAGTTATGAGGAAAGGCTGCGGGAAATGCACCTCACGACACTGGAAGACAGAAGAGTAAGGGGGGACATGATCACAACCTACAAAATCCTCAGGGGAATCGACCGGGTAAACAAGGATGAACTTTTCAACACTGGTGGGACGCGAACAAGGGGACACAGGTGGAAGCTGAGTACCCAAATGAGCCACAGAGACGTTAGAAAGAACTTTTTCAGTGTCAGAGTAGTTAGCAAATGGAATGCATTAGGAAGTGATGTGGTGGAGGCTGACTCCATTCACAGTTTCAAATGTAGATATGATAGAGCCCAATAGGCTCAGGAATCTGTACACCAGTTGATTGACGGTTGAGAGGCGGGACCAAAGAGCCAGAGCTCAACCCCCGCAAGCACAATTAGGTGAGTACAATTAGGTGAGTACACACACACACACACACACACACACACACACACACACACATATATATATAACCAGGTGTTCATCGTGGTGTTTAATGCTACCGCTTTTTGGGAATTTGTAAATTTATTGGTTCAGTAAGATTTTCATCAGATATTTGGTTTAGTATTATTGTCTTTGCCACAACTAATGGAACGTTTAAACTAATATTCACAAGTGGACAAATACAGTCTGTTGTTGCAAGCGTGTCAACAGCATCATGCTAAAATGTTAAGTCTCTAAGTCCAGAGTTTACTCTCAAACATGTTTTATTTAGCGGCTAAAACATTCACCTGAATATTATAGACACATTTTCTTGGCAGTATTATTGTGTACCTTACTTGTAATATAGTACTAAAGTCTTAACCCCCGAGAGTTAAGGCTGAATATCTCTCTCTGCTGAGGTATAGAAACAGAGAAGAAAGACTAAAACAGACTCCAGGAAGACTGTGAGGAAGGACATTATTTTGGTGACTTGGTCAGGCGGGGGGATGAGCTGCATCTTAATGCATCTTAAGTGGAAGGCTGAACCTTCAAGACTGAATACTGATGTGGTCTTACCACCCCAGCTGCTCCGTTTTCTTTGTTGCCGGAGTCTTTGTACCTCGTTTTCTTTGATATTGATAACTTCGGTGTCCCAAATTGTTAGTATTTTTAGCTGCAATATTTTGACTGCATACTGCTTGCTGCTTTAAGCTCTAGCGAATGTACAGTGTTACCTTACTGGGACGCTGTGTTACAGTATGGTACAGTGGTACTGTATGGTACAGTGTTACTGTATGGTACAGTGTTACTGTATGGTACAGTGTTACAGTATGGTACAGTGGTACTGTATGGTACAGTGTTACTGTATGGTACAGTGGTACTGTATGGTACAGTGTTACTGTATGGTACAGTGGTACTGTATGGTACAGTGTTACTGTATGGTACAGTGTTACAGTATGGTACAGTGGTACTGTATGGTACAGTGTTACTGTATGATACAGTGTTACTGTATGGTACAGTGTTACAGTATGGTACAGTGGTACTGTATGGTACAGTGTTACTGTATGGTACAGTGTTACTGTATGGTACAGTGGTACTGTATGGTACAGTGGTACTGTATGGTACAGTGTTACTGTATGGTACAGTGTTACTGTATGGTACAGTGTTACAGTATGGTACAGTGGTACTGTATGGTACAGTGGTACTGTATGGTACAGTGGTACTGTATGGTACAGTGGTACTGTATGGTACAGTGGTACTGTATGGTACAGTGTTACCTTACTGGGACGCTGTGTTACAGTATGGTACAGTGGTACTGTATGGTACAGTGTTACTGTATGGTACAGTGGTACTGTATGGTACAGTGTTACTGTATGGTACAGTGTTACTGTATGGTACAGTGTTACAGTATGGTACAGTGGTACTGTATGGTACAGTGTTACTGTATGGTACAGTGTTACTGTATGGTACAGTGTTACAGTATGGTACAGTGGTACTGTATGGTACAGTGTTACAGTATGGTACAGTGTTACAGTATGGTACAGTGTTACAGTATGGTACAGTGTTACAGTATGGTACAGTGGTACTGTATGGTACAGTGGTACTGTATGGTACAGTGGTACTGTATGGTACAGTGGTACTGTATGGTACAGTGTTACAGTATGGTACAGTGTTATCATGTGGCTATCGTCTGTAGTTTAGTTCAAGAATCCTTATGTGTATGTTCACCTTGGGTTCTGTAACATGTTATCTTATATTGCACTCACACAAGGCCTGTCTCAGTACACTCGCTGTAACACATTAACGGTACAGTCAGTATAATTGTATGCCATATATAATGGTATATGATATAATGGTATGTATGACTTAACACTTTAGTTCATATCTGTATGTCGCCTAAATCTCTCATCAGGGGAGAATACAGTAGCGGGAGAAGTACAGCAGGGGAAGAAATACAAGATGGAAGCACAGTATAGAGAGAGGCACAAAAAGTATGACGTATGGTTCCCGCCAAACACACACTGAAACTACGACGTTGCTACAACGTTCGAACAAGTTTTAACACCTCCTAACCAGTTATAACAACCAATATATCAAGTTGTAACAACGTTCTAATACGTCATAAACACGTTAAGCCAAGATGTAACAACTTTATTACAAGTTGTAACAAGCGGAAAATAGACAGTTTCGGTTTGTGTTTCCAGGGTTCCCTACAAAGCTACGACGCCAACACTGATCGTGACCAAACTAGCCTCCTGGGAGGTAATATGAAGGTTGCCTCAGGTAGTCTGGCTGTATCCAGTAGGAGCCCGCCATGTTGGGTCCGCCCCAGACTTTACCCACCACCCCCACCTGAACCTTCTTACTTATACACTGGTGAACCACTCGTTATACACTGGTGAACCACTCGTTAGACACAGGTGAACCACTCGTTATACACAGGTGAACCACTCGTTATACACAGGTGAACCACTCGTTATACACAGGTGAACCACTCGTTATTCACAGGTGAACCACTCGTTAGACACAGGTGAACCACTCGTTATACACAGGTGAACCACTCGTTATTCACAGGTGAACCACTCGTTAGACACTGGTGAACCACTCGTTATACACAGGTGAACCACTCGTTATTCACAGGTGAACCACTCGTTATACACAGGTGAACCACTCGTTATACACAGGTGAACCACTCGTTATACACTGGTGAACCACTCGTTATACACAGGTGGAGCACTCGTTATACACTGGTGAACCACTCGTTATACACAGGTGAACCACTCGTTATACACAGGTGAACCACTCGTTATACACAGGTGAACCACTCGTTATACACAGATGAACCACTCGTTATACACAGATGAACCACTCGTTATACACAGGTGAACCACTCGTTATACACAGGTGGAGCACTCGTTATACACAGGTGGAGCACTCGTTATACACAGGTGGAGCACTCGTTATACACAGGTGGAGCACTCGTTATACACTGGTGAACCACTCGTTATACACAGGTGAACCACTCGTTATACACAGGTGAACCACTCGTTATACACAGGTGGAGCACTCGTTATACACTGGTGAACCACTCGTTATACACAGGTGAACCACTCGTTATACACAGGTGAACCACTCGTTATACACAGGTGGAGCACTCGTTATACACAGGTGGAGCACTCGTTATACACTGGTGAACCACTCGTTATACACAGGTGGAGCACTCGTTATACACTGGTGAACCACTCGTTATACACAGGTGAACCACTCGATATACACAGGTGAACCACTCGTTATACACAGGTGAACCACTCGTTATACACAGGTGGAGCACTCGTTATACACTGGTGAACCACTCGTTATACACAGGTGAACCACTCGTTATACACAGGTGAACCACTCGTTATACACTGGTGAACCACTCGTTATACACTGGTGAACCACTCGTTATACACAGGTGAACCACTCGTTAGACACTGGTGAACCACTCGTTAGACACTAGTGAACCACCCGTTAGACACTGATGAACCACTCG
>NC_091209.1:8752329-8777329 GCF_040958095.1 Procambarus clarkii | reverse complement strand
GCAGCTTAGTTTTAATCTCTGTTATACATTGATCATAAATGTACTTCAACTGATGCATGGAGCGTGGCAAAGTTACTCCCAGCAACGACAAGCCTTCCTCGTGAAGACATTAATAATGCTTCATTAACATTCTCTTGACAGGCGAAGAGTCAGACGTGATCGACATGCCTGAAGTATATGGGTGTGTCAAGTGTCATCATCCCTCACACACCACACACACTGTGTCGACCTCCAGGAGTCATCACCCCCCCCCCCCCCGACACACACACACTGGACACGATGATTGAAGCGTGGTGATGATAATGACTGAGGTAAACAAGATGAGTGATGGTGTTGTTCTCACACTCAGGTGATATAACTGAGGCAGGTGCCAGGCATCCCGCCTCGGGTGTGTCCTGAACAATGCTCTGTGCTCAGTACTCAGTACTCTGTGCTCAGTACTCCTATAGTGCAGAGCAATTCTGGGTCCTGAACACCAGAGATCAAGAAGAAAGTCAATAAAGCCATAACAAGGATTCGAACCAGCACACTGAGTGCTCCCAAGCGACATGCTAAAAAAGCAATGCAATCTGGGATTCAACTGAATCCTCTAGAGATCCTGAGGCTTCCACTGAAGACCACTCACAAATGCTACAGTGGAAGCCTCGTGTACCTTAGAGGATTCAGTTGCATCCCAGAATACATGGCTTTTTAGCATGTCGTGGCCGAGTTGGTTAGGGCGTACGCTTGGGAGTACTCGGTGAGCAGGTTCGAATCCTCATTATGGCTTCACTGATTTTCTCGTTGATTTCTTTGTGCAACAGAGAACAAGATATCACCCTAGATAACGCTGGTAGTGACATCTGTCACCCTAGATATCAAGCCTTTACAGAATACAAATATGAATACAATATAGGTCTACAGGACCTCTACTGTATTCTGCACGCTGCTACAAAACCTGTACTGTATTCCACACGCTTCTACATAATATGCACTATATTTCACCTTCTACAGGACCTGTACTACATTCCAGTATCACAGGCTTCTACAGGACCAGTACTAGCCTGAAGACCAGTATGACATCAACAGGACCCGTACTGTAGACCAGTACGGTGGTCTACAGTACGGGTCCTGTTTATATATCTGATACCAGCTTTCAGGACAGGTCAAGTCCTGTAGAAGCCTGTGATGCTGGAATGTTGTACAGGTCCTGTAGAACAATGTGATACTGGAATGATACTGGAGACCTCTCGATACTCTCCCCAGGTATGTTCTAGAACCCAGGCTTAATGTGTGTCACTAACGAACTGATATTGAGGAATTAGAAGACGTCCATTAGCAAAACTATTGTAAATAAATAGGAAATAAACTGTACAAAAACCCTTGTTATTGACCTGAGTTTATTTCAACATAAAGTACACTATACTGGGAGCCGGTCGGCCGAGCGGACAGCACGCTGGACTTGTGATCCTGTGGTCCTGGGTTCGATCCCAGGCGCCGGCGAGAAACATTGGGCAGAGTTTCTTTCACCCTATGCCCCTGTTACCTAGCAGTAAAATAGGTACCTGGGTGTTAGTCAGCTGTCACGGGCTGCTTCCTGGGGGTGGAGGCCTGGTCGAGGACCGGGCCGCGGGGACACTAAAAAGCCCCGAAATCATCTCAAGATAACCTCAAGATATACCTATTAAACACCTTTCCGTCTTGATCGTGTATAGAACATGATCTCAACGTACATCATTAGAACTATACAAACGTACATTGAATTTGTTATATAAATATAAACTTTCATATTATTAATATTATACAGAATAATGTGTACTCAGCTAGTTGTACTCGCATACGTGTACGTGTGCGTCTGTATGTATGTTTTTGGGCATGTGTGTGTACGTGATAGGAGATATCTATATATATATTTTTCGCCTGAAGAAAGTTTCCTGGTGTGTGAGAACGTTTCAATTACTTTCCAGTAGTGACCGATTTTTCCTCAGCCTGTTGCGGGTGATGACGTGAGCGAGGTCCTTGAACGTTGTGTTGTCTAAGGGAGAGAGAGAGAGAGAGAGAGAGAGAGAGAGAGAGAGAGAGAGAGAGAGAGAGAGAGAGGGAGAGAGAGAGAGAGAGAGAGAGAGAGAGAGAGAGGGAGAGAGAGAGAGAGAGAGAGAGAGAGAGAGAGAGAGAGAGAGAGAGAGAGAGAGAGAGAGAGAGAGAGAGAGAGAGAGAGAGAGAGAGAGATAACCTGAATATTTTCCTATTATTTCACAGGCTGCGGCTGACCCTTTGACGTCACCGCCGGCGGTGGCGAAGCTAGTCCCGGAAAACAACTTCGCCAGGCGTGGTGTTTTTTGGCTGGTGTTGTGGCTGTGTATCCCTGACCTTCGCCCGGGTACAAAAGGCAGCTCCCGGCGGATGCTGGAGTTATTCCGCGCGAGGCCTAGCCGCGAGAGCATCAGTGTTGGGGGTAATAGAGCTGTAGTGTGGTGGTGTATTGCGTGATACAAGGATGTCTGAGGTGGAGGTGCAGCCGATGGTGTCGTGGGCCTCGGTCATCCTTCTGCTCGGCCACTGTCTCCTGGCGCTCGGAGTGGTCTTGTTCTGTATATTATCCTGCACCTGCCTCCGGAGGTATCTGCAGCGACCCGAGAAAGCTGTTCCTCTACCCACGCCACCCACCTGTCGACGACACCTGTCTGTCAAAGCTGTCTACCCACCCACGCCACCCATCACTAGAGAGCAGCTGTCTTTTTACACCATCTGTCGCCCCACACCGCCCGACAGCCCTCTCATCTCTGTCAAGCCAGCAGGGAAGACTGCGACACCTCTCAGCCACTTCACTGTGGACATGACTGCCACTCAGCCTTACCTGAGTCACTGTTACACTCCTCCAGCTACCCCGCCTCTCAAGCCACATATTGCTAACGCAAGTATCAACTGCACACAGCCAGCTGGGCCACTCCAGCTGCTCCAGCCAGGTGGCTTACAGCAACTAGTCCAGTCAGGAGGCCCACACCAGCTGCCACGGAGCCAGTTGACCCAGACAGGAGTGCCACAGCCTCTCCGCCCCAATTGGTCAGTGCCTGGCCACCTCTACCGCTTACTCGACTCCTGAAGAAGGTCATGGAAAGTGTTGAGAGTGTGAGGGGCCTCATGACCTCTAAATACGAGGTCACGCAATGACTGACCCGGCTTGTTGATTTGCCACTGTGCATCCTGATGTGCGGGGCACTGTAACCTGTGTGTGCTGGCAGCGGGGGACAGCTGTCACGTGATGAAACGTGCTCCTGTCTTTATCTGTGACGTCTTACAGCTGTGACTGTCAGCTGTGTGCACATTCATTTTGTGTTTATTTACTTCTGCGAAGAGCTGTTGATTTCCTGTTGCATAAGTTATGTAGGTGTGTCACCATATTTGTCGACATCTGATAATTGTGTCGACGCCCACCTGAGCATGTCGACGCCCACCTGAGCATCTCGACGCCCACCTGAGCATGCCCACGCCCACCTGAGCATGCCCACGCCCACCTGAGCATGCCCACGCCCACCTGAGCATGTCGACGTCCACCTGAGCATGCCCACGCCCACCTGAGCATGTCGACGCCCACCTGAGCATGTCGACGCTCACCTGAGCATCTCGACGCCCACCTGAGCATGCCCACGCCCACCTGAGCATGCCCACGCCCACCTGAGCATGCCCACGCCCACCTGAGCATGTCGACGCCCACCTGAGCATGTCGACGCCCACCTGAGCATGCTCACGCCCACCTGAGCATGTCGACGCCCACCTGAGCATGTCGACGCCCACCTGAGCATGCTCACGCCCACCTGAGCATGTCGACGCCCACCTGAGCATGTCGACGCCCACCTGAGCATGCCCACGCTCACCTGAGCATGTCGACGCCCACCTGAGCATGTCGACGCCCACCTGAGCATGTCGACGCCCAGCTGAGCATGCCCACGCCCACCTGAGCACGTCGACGCCCACCTGAGCATATCGACGCCCACCTGAGCATGTCGACGTCCACCTGAGCATGTCGACGCCCACCTGAGCATGTCGACGTCCACCTGAGCATGCTCACGCCCACCTGAGCATGTCGACGCCCACCTGAGCATGCCCACGTTCACCTGAGCATGCCCACGCCCACCTGAGCATGTCGACGCCCACCTGAGCATGCCCACGCCCACCTGAGCATGTCGACGCCCACCTGAGCATGTCGACGCCGACCTGAGCATGCTCACGCCCACCTGAGCATGTTTACGCCCACCTGAGCATGTCGACGCCCACCTGAGCATGCCCACGCCCACCTGAGCATGCCCACGCCCACCTGAGCATGTCGATGCCCACCTGAGCATGTCGACGCCCAGCTGAGCATGCCCACGCCCACCTGAGCATGTCGACGCCCACCTGAGCATGTCGACGCTCACCTGAGCATGTCGACGCTCACCTGAGCATGTCGACGCCCACCTGAGCATGTCGACGTCCACCTGAGCATGTCGACGTCCATCTGAGCATGTCGACGTTCACCTGAGCATGTCGACGCCCACCTGAGCATGTCGACGTCCACCTGAGCATGTCGACGTCCACCTGAGCATGTCGACGTCCACCTGAGCATGTCGACGTCCACCTGAGCATGTCGACGCCCACCTGAGCATGTCGACACCCAGCTGAGCATGCCCACGTCCACCTGAGCATGTCGATGCCCACCTGAGCATGTCGACACCCATCTGAGCATGTCGACACCCAGCTGAGCATGTCGACGCCCACCTGAGCATGTCGACGCCCACCTGAGCATGCCCACGCCCACCTGAGCATGTCGACACCCACCTGAGCATGTCGACGCCCACCTGAGCATGTCGACGCCCACCTGAGCATGTCGACGTCCACCTGAGCATGTCGACGCCCATCTGAGCATGTCGACACCCAGCTGAGCATGCCCACGCCCACCTGAGCATGTCGACGCCCACCTGAGCATGCCGACGCCCACCTGAGCATGCCCACGCCCACCTGAGCATGCCCACGCCCACCTGAGCATGCCCACGCCCACCTGAGCATGTCCACGCCCACCTGAGCATGCCCAGGCTTACCTGAGCATGCCCAGGCTTACCTGAGCATGCCCACGTCAACCTGAGCATGTCGACGCCCACCTGAGCATACCGACGTCCACCTGAGCATACCGACGTCCACCTAAGCATACCGACGTCCACCTGAGCATGTCGACGCCCACCTGAGCATACCCACGTCCACCTGAGCATACCCACGTCCACCTGAGCATACCGACGTCCACCTGAGCATACCGACGTCCACCTGAGCATGCCGACGTCCACCTGAGCATACCCACGCCCACCTGTGCATACCGACGCCCACCTGAGCATACTCACGTCCACCTGAGCATGCCGACGCCCACCTGAGCATACCGACGTCCACCTGAGCATACCGACGCCCACCTGAGCATACTCACGTCTGTCTTAGAATGTCGAAGGAAATTTCAGGAGGTGTTGTTTCATGTAACTGTTTGAGTGTGTAGGTAAAGATGGACCGGTCGCCTGGGGCTCAGTGCTCGTCTGCATGGTTCAGGTGTGGGAAAGTCCACACACACACACACACACACACACACACACACACACACACACACACACACACACACACACACCTGCCCAGGTGTGGCGATATCCTTCCCAGTACTTCCAGGTCCACGTATGGATGCCGATGTGTAGAAATATGTGCTTGTAAACGCGTTCCTCAGAATGTGTAGACATCCACACAAGCGTCGACTTGCAGGTGTGTCAGCAGACAGGTGTGTCAACATACGCTTGCCACCAAACACCTGCAAGAGAGGACCGGAAGCCTCAACAGGGGTCACGGTGGCTGAAGAAGGCAACAAACCAGCTTCAACTGGTCCACAACGTGAAGATGGGCCGCGTGGTATCCAGTTCCAGCAGCCCGCTGGAAAGTGAGTGGGTCGGATATTCCAGATCACCCCCGGCCCGCCTCCCACCCCCCCTCACTAATGGCCGCCACTGCTGGAAACGGGCTCTCCCTGGTAGAGGGAAGCCAGCCTTATTGTTCACCCTAATGGGCACCTGGACACAATCCTTCTCGGGTTTTCCAGGACGACTCTGAGTGTTGGGTCTCGTGACGTACCCAGCACTACTGGGTCTTATTGATTACCCTGGACTCTGAGACGTGTTACCCAGACGTGGAGGGTCTCAGGGCAGACCCAGACGTGGTGGGTCTCAGGGTAGACCCAGACGTGGAGGGTCTCAGGGCAGACCCAGACGTGGTGGGTCTCAGGGCAGACCCAGACGTGGAGGGTCTCAGGGCAGACCCAGACGTGGTGCGTCAGGGCAGACCCAGACGTGGAGGGTCTCAGGGCAGACCCAGACGTGGTGGGTCTCAGGGCAGACCCAGACGTGGTGCGTCAGGGCAGACCCAGACGTGGAGGGTCTCAGGGCAGACCCAGACGTGGTGGGTCTGTGGGCAGACCCAGACGTGGTGGGTCTCTGGGCAGACCTAGACGCCGCTGCCTCCCTGCCAAAGGTCGGGGACATCTTGTGAGGAGCGGCACTACAAAAGCTACTGAATTAAATCAGCGATTAATTTGTAATATCTAATCTCCATTCGACTTAGAGTGATCGCTCTGACTACGACCTCACTCCTTACATGGTCGGCGTTCGATGCCGATAGTGTGTGTGGTTGTGCACTGTTTCTCTTTGACCCAATATTCCTTCCAGTGGCATATTGTCATTCTGGATTAGTTATTTATCTTGATAATTAACTTTACCTTGAAATATTTACCACAAAAGTCAAAATACCTTACCATCTGCCTGTTGGAAAGTGGGAAGGAAGTTGAAAATATGTCTGGAATTTAAATATTTCCTGAGAAGAAAATCTGGAAAAACAAGTTTGACAAATAAGCTTCTTATGTTATCATAAAAGAACTGGAAATTTGAACTGTGAATAATTGAGCATTAAGAGGAAGAGATGGATGACAGATACTTCCGGTGAGGTCGTGTTAAAGGTTAACTTGTGAGCCGCAAGGTCACCAGCGGGTACCCGCCAAACTACGACGTTCCTACAACGTTCCAACAAGTTTTAACACTTCCTAACCAGTTATAACAACCAATATAGCAAGTTGTAACAACGTTCTAATACGTCATAAACACGTTAAGCCAAGATGTAACAACTTTATTACAAGTTGTAACAAGTGGAAAATAGACATTTACGGTTTGTGTTTCCAGGGCTACACACTGTGGGCTCCCGGGCTCACCATGGCGGCATTCTCCATTGTCATCTTCTCTCACTGAGGAAATGAGAGCTTTAAAGAATTTGTGATATACATCAATATTGTACACTTGATACCAAAGTCTTGTATTATACTATTTATAGTCCTGTATTTAATGGAAATAAAATTGTATGGAACTGTTCTTAATTTGTTTTCATTATTCTTGAACAATATAAATTACTCGACAGTGAAATTTAATGAAGGATAATATTTGTTTGTTGTGTTATGTCGGCAGTCTGTTTAGTTTAGTTCATTCCTTATGCACCGGTCGGCCGAGCGGACAGCACACTGGACTTGTGATCCTGTGGTCCCGGGTTCGATCCCAGGCGCCGGCGAGAAACAATGGGCACAGTTTCTTTCACCCTATGCCCCTGTTACCTAGCAGTAAAATAGGTACCTGGGTGTTAATCAGCTGTCACGGGCTGCTTCCTGGGGGTGGAGGCCTGGTCGAAGACCGGGCCGCGGGGACACTAAAGCCCCCGAAATCATCTCAAGATAACCCCATACCCATCCTGTGAGCGGTAGTGGACAACGTTACAGAGCCACATAATAGGCTGAAAAACACAAAAAAAAACTGATGCAGCTAAGCATGTTAGTGTTGATAAGTCAGTTACACAGTTAAGTGTACATATCAACAGGTTTTTCTTGTAAACCTGATGAGCTCAAGAACTGTCTCTCAACAAGTTCTCAGCTATTGACGTGTCTGGGTGTACTCACCTAGTTGTGCTTGCGAGGGTTGAGCTTTGGCTCTTTGGTCCCGCCTCTCAACCGTCAATCAACTGACGTACAGATTCCTGAGCCTACTGGGCGTGACTCCAGGTGTGACTCTGGACCAGTGTTACCTGCCAGCCTAATCTGTCCTCGATCTGGAAGACAGGTGCACATAACCCTCCATTCATTTCTACATTCATTTGTAATTCCCATTCATCCGTGCGCCTATACCATCTACACCCGTCTCTGAAGGAGGGCCAGACCTGGTGACCACACCAGGGCCTCGCCCGCCCCTCACCACACAACTCACACAGTCCTTAAACAATCAAGGAAGACTATATAATATATCCTGATCATATATTCTGTAAGACTAGTAACATATTCCGAGGTTTCACTGACAAAAACACGGCCAGAGTAGTGTGAGACTCTCAAGTACCTCCTCCAGGATCAGTGCTGGAGTCTTGTGAGAGCTTCCGTAGTCATCAATCATCATTATACATAACTCGCTCATGTATGAAATCTGATTCAAATTATGGACTGTGGTGACTTCCGCGTGATGGAGGACGATCAGGTTTACCAGACTGAGGCCTCGGGGGTAGCGGGTATACTGCGGTAGACTGCGGTAGACTGTCCTGCAGGAAGTTAACTGTCTCCGCACACCAGCGTCATCTTCTTAATGACACCGGAAAAGAAGTTCGTAAAAATAACTAAACATTGAGTTACGAGATTGTTGGTAAAACTTGGCGTTGTGGATTGTAATTAAGAAGCAATAAGATGCTTATCTTAACATACTAAGAAGGTTAGTTTAGGTCGGTGTTTTCTATTCAGCTTTTCAGGGTAAACTCAAATATTCACAATTAGTATGTCACATATGCACTTATTAATAAGCCAAATATTGACTATAAGCAAGTGAGAGAACGGGTTGTGCAGTGTTGCTTGGCCATAACTGCCAGAGTCAGGTGTGAGGAACATACAGCAGTGTTGCAATTGGCCATATGTGAAGATAGCGTAAGATGACAGTAGGGAGGATAACAGGATATAGTACGCTAATGATATAATTAGTTGACAAGCACAGATAGCAACAGCCGTTAGCAAGACACTAATGAGAACACCTTGGATCACATCCCAGTGTGGGAGTGTGTGGGAGTGTGTGGGAGTGTGTGGGAGTGTGTGGGAGTGTGTGGGAGAGTGTGGGAGTGTGTGGGAGTGTGTGGGAGTGTGTGGGAGAGTGTGGGAGAGTGTGGGAGAGTGTAGGAGTGTGTGGGAGTGTGTGGGAGTGTGTGGGAGTGTGTGGGAGTGTGTGGGAGAGTGTGGGAGAGTGTGGGAGTGTGTGGGAGTGTGTGGGAGTGTGGGAGTGTGTGGGAGTGTGTGGGAGTTTGTGGGAGTGTGGGAGTGTGTGGGAGAGTGTGGGAGTGTGTGGGAGAGTGTGGGAGTTTGTGGGAGAGTGTACTCACCTAGTTGTACTCACCTAGTTGTGTTTGCGGGGGTTGAGCTCTGGCTCTTTGGTCCCGCCTCTCAACCGTCAATCAACAGGTGTACAGATTCATGAGCCTATCGGGCTCTGTCATATCTACACTTGAAACTGTGTATGGAGTCAGCCTCCACCACATCACTTCCTAATGCATTCCATTTGTCAACCACTCTGACACTAAAAAAGTTCTTTCTAATATCTCTGTGGCTCATTTGGGCACTCAGTTTCCACCTGTGTCCCCTTGTGCGTGTTCCCCTTGAAGAGAGAGTGTGGGAGAGTGTGGGAGTGTGTGGGAGTGTGTGGGAGTGTGTGGGAGTGTGTAGGAGTGTGTGGGAGTGTGGGAGTGTGTGGGAGTGTGTGGGAGTGTGTGGGAGAGTGTGGGAGAGTGTGGGAGTGTGTGGGAGAGTGTGGGAGTGTGTGGGAGAGTGTGGGAGTGTGTGGGAGTGTGTGGGAGAGTGTGGGAGTGTGTGGGAGAGTGTGGGAGTGTGTGGGAGAGTGTGGGAGTGTGTGGGAGAGTGTGGGAGTGTGTGGGAGAGTGTGGGAGTGTGTGGGAGAGTGTGGGAGTGTGTGGGAGAGTGTGGGAGAGTGTGGGAGTGTGTGGGAGAGTGTGGGAGAGTGTGGGAGAGTGTGGGAGAGTGTGGGAGAGTGTGGGAGTGTGTGGGAGAGTGTGGGAGTGTATGGGAGAGTGTGGAAGTGTATGGGAGAGTGTGGGAGTGTGTGGGAGTGTGGGAGTGTGTGGGAGAGTGTGGGAGTGTGTGGGAGTGTGTGGGAGAGTGTTGGAGTATGTGGGGGGAGTGTGGGAGAGTGTGGGAGTGTGTGGGAGAGTGGGAGAGTGTGGGAGTATGTGGGGTAGTGTGGGAGAGTGTGGGAGTGTGTGGGAGTGTGGGAGAGTGTTGGAGTATGTGGGGGGAGTGTGGGAGTGTGTGGGAGAGTGTGGGAGAGTGTGGGAGAGTGTGGGAGAGTGTGGGAGAGTGTGGGAGAGTGTGGGAGTGTGTGGGAGTGTGTGGGAGTGTGTGGGAGTGTGTGGGAGTGTGTGGGAGAGTGTAGGAGTGTGTGGGAGAGTGTGGGAGAGTGTGGGAGTGTGTGGGAGAGTGTGGGAGAGTGTGGGAGTGTGTGGGAGTGTGTGGGAGAGTGTGGGAGAGTGTGGGAGTGTGTGGGAGAGTGTGGGAGAGTGTGGGAGAGTGTGGGAGTGTGTGGGAGAGTGTGGGAGTGTGTGGGAGAGTGTGGGAGTGTGTGGGAGAGTGTGGGAGTGTGTGGGAGAGTGTGGAAGTGTGTGGGAGTGTGTGGGAGAGTGGGAGTGCGTGGGAGTGTGTGGGAGAGTGTGGGAGTGTGTGGGAGTGTGTGGGAGAGTGTAGGAGAGTGTGGGAGAGTGTTGGAGTATGTGGGGGGAGTGTGGGAGAGTGTGGGAGTGTGGGGGAGTGTGGGAGAGTGTTGGAGTATGTGGGGTAGTGTGGGAGTGTGTGGGAGTGTGGGAGTGTGTGGGAGAGTGTTGGAGTATGTGGGGGGAGTGTGGGAGAGTGTGGGAGTGTGTGGGAGTGTTGGAGTATGTGGGGTAGTGTGGGAGAGTGTGGGAGTGTGTGGGAGTGTGGGAGAGTGTTGGAGTATGTGGGGGGAGTGTGGGAGAGTGTGGGAGTGTGTGGGAGAGTGGGAGAGTGTGGGAGTGTGTGGGAGTGTGGGAGAGTGTGGGAGAGTGTGGGAGAGTGTTGGAGTATGTGGGGGGAGTGTGGGAGAGTGTGGGAGTGTGTGGGAGTGTGGGAGAGTGTTGGAGTATGTGGGGTAGTGTGGGAGAGTGTGGGAGTGTGTGGGAGTGTGGGAGAGTGTGGGAGAGTGTTGGAGTATGTGGGGGGAGTGTGGGAGAGTGTGGGAGTGTGGGGGGAGTGTGGGAGTGTGTGGGAGTGTGGGGGGAGTGTGGGAGAGTGTGGGAGTGTGTGGGAGTGTGGTGGGGCTGGTAGCTGTGGACACACCTTCATTACTTACTCTTTATTTCTTGAGTATTTGATGAGTAAGGAGAAAAAGATTCCCACCACCTTGTGCAGCACATGGACGGGTCCACTGGTCGGTAGTGGCCTTGCTCCTTGCAGGGTCGGTGTTCGATCCCCGATGGCCCAAGTGCTTGAGGCACTTCGTCCGCATATCCCAGCTCTTTATTATTAATATTCCTCGTTCTTTATTGTACTTTATTATTGATTATTATTGTTCTTTACTATTGACCTTTATTAGCGTCGTTAATAATGACCTTTATTAATGTCCTAGTAACGTATTAATTAACCTTTATTAGTGTTTATTAATGTCCCTCACGATGTAAACAAATGACTTTTGCTATTATTGTTTCAAATAATATTCCTACAATGGCCCTTAAATGGCCCTTAAATGGCCCTTAAATGGCCCTTAAATGGCCCTTAAATGGCCCTTAAATGGCCCTTAAAGTAACTGGACGATAGTTCGACGCAATTCGTCAATGTCTTGTGCTAAAAATTGCCACCACTCTCGCAGTCAGCCAGGAGTCCGCAACTCCGCTCCACTCTTAACTCTTAATGGCACCACTCTCACAGTCAGCCAGGAGTCCGCAACTCCGCTCCACTCTTAACTCTTAATGGCACCACTCTCGCAGTCAGCCAGGAGTCCGCAACTCCGCTCCACTCTTAATGGCACCACTCTCGCAGTCAGCCAGGAGTCCGCAACTCCGCTCCACTCTCACAGTCAGCCAGGAGTCCGCAACTCCGCTCCACTCTCACAGTCAGCCAGGAGTCCGCAACTCCGCTCCACTCTCACAGTCAGCCAGGAGTCCGCAACTCCGCTCCACTCTCACAGTCAGCCAGGAGTCCGCAACTCCGCTCCACTCTCACAGTCAGCCAGGAGTCCGCAACTCCGCTCCACTCTCACAGTCAGCCAGGAGTCCGCAACTCCGCTCCACTCTCACAGTCAGCCAGGAGTCCGCAACTCCGCTCCACTCTCACAGTCAGCCAGGAGTCCGCAACTCCGCTCCACTCTCACAGTCAGCCAGGAGTCTGCAACTCCGCTCCACTCTCACAGTCAGCCAGGAGTCCGCAACTCCGCTCCACTCTCACAGTCAGCCAGGAGTCCGCAACTCCGCTCCACTCTTAACTCTTAATGGCACCACTCTCACAGTCAGCCAGGAGTCCGCAACTCCGCTCCACTCTTAACTCTTAATGGCACCACTCTCACAGTCAGCCAGGAGTCCGCAACTCCGCTCCACTCTTAACTCTTAATGGCACCACTCTCACAGTCAGCCAGGAGTCCGCAACTCCGCTCCACTCTTAACTCTTAATGGCACCACTCTCGCAGTTAGCCAGGAGTCCGCAACTCCGCTCCACTCTTAACTCTTAATGGCACCACTCTCACAGTCAGCCAGGAGTCCGCAACTCCGCTCCACTCTTAACTCTTAATGGCACCACTCTCGCAGTCAGCCAGGAGTCCGCAACTCCGCTCCACTCTTAACTCTTAATGGCACCACTCTCGCAGTCAGCCAGGAGTCCGCAACTCCGCTCCACTCTTAACTCTTAATGGCACCACTCTCACAGTCAGCCAGGAGTCCGCAACTCCGCTCCACTCTTAACTCTTAATGGCACCACTCTCGCAGTCAGCCAGGAGTCCGCAACTCCGCTCCACTCTTAACTCTTAATGGCACCACTCTCACAGTCAGCCAGGAGTCCGCAACTCCGCTCCACTCTTAACTCTTAATGGCACCACTCTCGCAGTCAGCCAGGAGTCCGCAACTCCGCTCCACTCTTAACTCTTAATGGCACCACTCTCACAGTCAGCCAGGAGTCCGCAACTCCGCTCCACTCTTAACTCTTAATGGCACCACTCTCGCAGTCAGCCAGGAGTCCGCAACTCCGCTCCACTCTTAACTCTTAATGGCACCACTCTCGCAGTCAGCCAGGAGTCCGCAACTCCGCTCCACTCTTAACTCTTAATGGCACCACTCTCGCAGTCAGCCAGGAGTCCGCAACTCCGCTCCACTCTTAACTCTTAATGGCACCACTCTCACAGTCAGCCAGGAGTCCGCAACTCCGCTCCACTCTTAACTCTTAATGCCACCACTCTCACAGTCAGCCAGGAGTCCGCAACTCCACTCCACTCTTAACTCTTAATGGCACCACTCTCGCAGTCAGCCAGGAGTCCGCAACTCCGCTCCACTCTTAACTCTTAATGGCACCACTCTCGCAGTCAGCCAGGAGTCCGCAACTCCGCTCCACTCTTAACTCTTAATGCCACCACTCTCACAGTCAGCCAGGAGTCCGCAACTCCGCTCCACTCTTAACTCTTAATGGCACCACTCTCGCAGTCAGCCAGGAGTCCGCAACTCCGCTCCACTCTTAACTCTTAATGGCACCACTCTCGCAGTCAGCCAGGAGTCCGCAACTCCGCTCCACTCTTAACTCTTAATGGCACCACTCTCGCAGTCAGCCAGGAGTCCGCAACTCCACTCCACTCTTAACTCTTAATGCCACCACTCTCGCAGTCAGCCAGGAGTCCGCAACTCCACTCCACTCTTAACTCTTAATGGCACCACTCTCGCAGTCAGCCAGGAGTCCGCAACTCCGCTCCACTCTTAACTCTTAATGCCACCACTCTCGCAGTCAGCCAGGAGTCCGCAACTCCGCTCCACTCTTAACTCTTAATGGCACCACTCTCGCAGTCAGCCAGGAGTCCGCAACTCCGCTCCACTCTTAACTCTTAATGGCACCACTCTCACAGTCAGCCAGGAGTCCGCAACTCCGCTCCACTCTTAACTCTTAATGGCACCACTCTCGCAGTCAGCCAGGAGTCCGCAACTCCACTCCACTCTTAACTCTTAATGGCACCACTCTCGCAGTCAGCCAGGAGTCCGCAACTCCGCTCCACTCTTAACTCTTAATGCCACCACTCTCACAGTCAGCCAGGAGTCCGCAACTCCGCTCCACTCTTAACTCTTAATGCCACCACTCTCGCAGTCAGCCAGGAGTCCGCAACTCCGCTCCACTCTTAACTCTTAATGGCACCACTCTCGCAGTCAGCCAGGAGTCCGCAACTCCGCTCCACTCTTAACTCTTAATGGCACCACTCTCGCAGTCAGCCAGGAGTCCGCAACTCCGCTCCACTCTTAACTCTTAATGGCACCACTCTCGCAGTCAGCCAGGAGTCCGCAACTCCGCTCCACTCTTAACTCTTAATGGCACCACTCTCGCAGTCAGCCAGGAGTCCGCAACTCCGCTCCACTCTTAACTCTTAATGGCACCACTCTCGCAGTCAGCCAGGAGTCCGCAACTCCGCTCCACTCTTAACTCTTAATGGCACCACTCTCACAGTCAGCCAGGAGTCCGCAACTCCGCTCCACTCTTAACTCTTAATGGCACCACTCTCACAGTCAGCCAGGAGTCCGCAACTCCGCTCCACTCTTAACTCTTAATGGCACCACTCTCGCAGTCAGCCAGGAGTCCGCAACTCCGCTCCACTCTTAACTCTTAATGGCACCACTCTCGCAGTCAGCCAGGAGTCCGCAACTCCGCTCCACTCTTAACTCTTAATGGCACCACTCTCGCAGTCAGCCAGGAGTCCGCAACTCCGCTCCACTCTTAACTCTTAATGGCACCACTCTCGCAGTCAGCCAGGAGTCCGCAACTCCGCTCCACTCTTAACTCTTAATGGCACCACTCTCGCAGTCAGCCAGGAGTCCGCAACTCCGCTCCACTCTTAACTCTTAATGGCACCACTCTCACAGTCAGCCAGGAGTCCGCAACTCCGCTCCACTCTTAACTCTTAATGGCACCACTCTCACAGTCAGCCAGGAGTCCGCAACTCCGCTCCACTCTTAACTCTTAATGGCACCACTCTCACAGTCAGCCAGGAGTCCGCAACTCCGCTCCACTCTTAACTCTTAATGGCACCACTCTCGCAGTCAGCCAGGAGTCCGCAACTCCGCTCCACTCTTAACTCTTAATGCCACCACTCTCACAGTCAGCCAGGAGTCCGCAACTCCGCTCCACTCTTAACTCTTAATGGCACCACTCTCACAGTCAGCCAGGAGTCCGCAACTCCGCTCCACTCTTAACTCTTAATGGCACCACTCTCGCAGTCAGCCAGGAGTCCGCAACTCCGCTCCACTCTTAACTCTTAATGGCACCACTCTCACAGTCAGCCAGGAGTCCGCAACTCCGCTCCACTCTTAACTCTTAATGGCACCACTCTCGCAGTCAGCCAGGAGTCCGCAACTCCGCTCCACTCTTAACTATTATTGGAATATGTAAGGTAGGGTAATTGTCAGGAGAAAGCACTAAGCCGTTACGACTATATAGCTTAATGTTAAGACATAACCATATGCAACACAAGTACTTGTCATTGCTCAAGTCAGTCCTCAAGTCATTGCTCAAGTCAGTCCTCAAGTCATTGCTCAAGTCATTGCTCAAGTCAGTCCTCAAGTCATTGCTCAAGTCATTGCTCAAGTCAGTCCTCAAGTCAGTCCTCAAGTCATTGCTCAAGCCATTGCTCAAGTCAGTCCTCAAGTCATTGCTCAAGTCATTGCTCAAGTCATTGCTCAAGTCAGTCCTCAAGTCATTGCTCAAGTCATTGCTCAAGCCATTGCTCAAGTCAGTCCTCAAGTCAGTCCTCAAGTCATTGCTCAATCCATTGCTCAAGTCAGTCCTCAAGTCAGTCCTCAAGTCATTGCTCAAGTCATTGCTCAAGTCATTGCTCAAGCACCCTGGCCAACACTTCATCTAGACCTGGGGACTTGTTCAGCTTTAACTTCTCTATTTGTTTAATAACTTCCTCTTGGTAACAACTAAACTACTCAACCACTTCTCTTTACCATCTACTTAAGTTTGTTTGGCTGAAGGCATAATGTTAAGTTCTGTTATAGTCAATACAGAGACAGTTTCTTGCTAAAACTATCACTCATCTCTATGTCATTATCAGTTACCGGACCAGGGGCCAGATTCACGAAGTAGTTACGCAAGCACTTTCGAACCTGTCCATTTTATCTCAATCTTTGGCGGCTTTGTTTACAATTATTAAACAGTTAATGAGCTCCGAAGCACCAGGAGGCTGTTTATAACAATAACAACAGTTGATTGACAAGTTTTCATGCTTGTAAACTGTTTAATAAATGTAACCAAAGCCGTCAAAGATTGAGGAAAGATGTACAGGTTCGTAAGTATTTACGTAACTGCTTCGTGAATCTGGCTCCTGACTTTGTTCGCAGTGGCCCAGGCTTCTCCTTGGGACGGAAATGGTTGGGCACGTTTTATTTTACCCAATGCATGCGTTCACCTTGCAGTAAACAGGCGCCCTAGAGTTAGTGAACTGTTGTGGGGGGGGTTGCATCCTAGGGGGGGGAGGGGAGGGGGTCAGTTGTTAGACCTTGGGGGACCTCGATATAAGCCTAACGTGTATAAACATAGTCTGATGTGCTGTATTCCACACTTATCATTTATGTCTATACAGATATATTTTTTATGAATAAGGTTTTTAGTCCAGTTTTGGTTGCATAATTCTTCAATGTAAGGAGTTAGCATTTTAAAAAGCACCGAATCACCTTCTGTGGTTGATTGTTCAATAAATCCCTGAACTATATGTATAACAGATCTCTCACCCTGTCCATGGAGGACAGAAGAAAATGTATATATGTATAGCATTGTAACTGTGTGGCCACGTCTGTGGTAGAAAATAATAATAAAAAAAATGTAAGGAGTGTAAGTCCTTATTCAGTCCTATGATCATACAGTAGATGATAACTGCTTGCTTGATGCCTGCTTGGTGGGGTTCTGGGAGTTTGGTCCACCAGGCTGTTGCTTGGAGCGGCCCGCAGGCCCACATATACCTGGTTGATGGGGTTCTGGGAGTTCTTCTACTCCACAAGTCCGGCCCGAGGCCAGGCTTGACTTGTGAGAGTTTGGTCCACCAGGCTGTTGCTTGGAGCGGCCCGCAGGCCCACATATACCTGGTTGATGGGGTTCTGGGAGTTCTTCTACTCCCCAAGCCTGGCCCGAGGCCAGGCTTGACTTGTGAGAGTTTGGTCCACCAGGCTGTTGCTTGGAGCGGCCCGCAGGCCCACATATACCTGGTTGATGGGGTTCTGGGAGTTCTTCTACTGCCCAAGCCCGGCCCGAGGCCAGGCTTGACTTGTGAGAGTTTGGTCCACCAGGCTGTTGCTTGGAGCGGCCCGCAGGCCCACATATACCTGGTTGATGGGGTTCTGGGAGTTCTTCTACTGCCCAAGCCCGGCCCGAGGCCAGGCTTGTCTTGTGAGAGTTTGGTCCACCAGGCTGTTGCTTGGAGCGGCCCGCAGGCCCACATATACCTGGTTGATGGGGTTCTGGGAGTTCTTCTACTGCCCAAGCCCGGCCCGAGGCCAGGCTTGTCTTGTGAGAGTTTGGTCCACCAGGCTGTTGCTTGGAGCGGCCCGCAGGCCCACATATACCTGGTTGATGGGGTTCTGGGAGTTCTTCTACTCCCCAAGCCCGGCTCGAGGCCAGGCTTGACTTGTGAGAGTTTGGTCCACCAGGCTGTTGCTTGGAGCGGCCCGCAGGCCCACATATACCTGGTTGATGGGGTTCTGGGAGTTCTTCTACTGCCCAAGCCCGGCCCGAGGCCAGGCTTGACTTGTGAGAGTTTGGTCCACCAGGCTGTTGCTTGGAGCGGCCCGCAGGCCCACATATACCTGGTTGATGGGGTTCTGGGAGTTCTTCTACTGCCCAAGCCCGGCCCGAGGCCAGGCTTGACTTGTGAGAGTTTGGTCCACCAGGCTGTTGCTTGGAGCGGCCCGCAGGCCCACATATACCTGGTTGATGGGGTTCTGGGAGTTCTTCTACTCCACAAGCCCGGCCCGAGGCCAGGCTTGACTTGTGAGAGTTTGGTCCACCAGGCTGTGTTTAGTTTTTTTTTTTTAATTATTTTTGTATTGCGCGGGTTAAGCATTTACAGATGTGCTTAGCGAACAGAGAACGTGAGACAAGTTGGAAGGTCATCAGTTGTGAGTCGTGTAGCAGCCCGACCTCATCAACAAAGGCCAAATGCTTGTTAATCCACCCGCCAAACCCCTTGTTTATGAATGAAAAACGGTTTACACACGAATCACAACTGCTGACGTTTGAACACTTCCGGAACAAGTGCTTCACTGACGGATTTTGTTCGAACCACAACGCTGTAAATGCTTCACCCACGTACTACAAATACAAATAATCGTCAACAGAACCTAAACACTTAATCTAACTTATGCCTATATATGCACAATATGCTAATACATTATAATATTACTTTACATTTGAGAAAAATCCCGTTTAGAATAAACAGCATGTTAAAATTTTCGAATGCGTCTGTAGGGTCGACTGCTGGATGGAATGGACTTGAGTCGAGGATGGTTTAGAAAATGCTTCACCAACGTACTTCAAATACAAATAATTGCCAACAGAACGGAAACACCTAACCTAACCTACGCTTAACTTTACATTAGAAATTTAATATATATCATAATATTAAATTAAGTATGAGAACAAACCAATTCTTAAAACACAGTATGTTAAAATTGATGAATTTTGCCCGAAGCGCTATGCGTGCTAGTGGCTTTACGAGAATGTAAAATCAACTTAATTTCTATGTTCTCTGTTAACCCCCAATGTACCTTCTTGTATATAAATAAATAAATAAATAAATAATGTGAGGGGGATGTGGCCGCCGGTTTAACAAGCCTAGCTGGCCTGAGTTGCTATCTAATACACGCAATTCTTAATTCAAATTAATTTTTTTATTCAGGTAAAAGTACATACATATAAGATGAGTTACTAACATAATGTTGGATTTATAGCTAGAACTAATACATACAATACCTAAAGCCACTAATATGTTGTAGGTAGGTAATTTAGGGCAGGCCTTTCAGCAATGTTTTTGTTTCAGTTGAGCAATGGTTACCTAGGAGTGTGTAAGCGCTGAGTGTACACTTACATAATGGTGCAAGTGCGTGGGAAATGGTGAGAGTGGAAGTGCATGACTCACTATACGCTTGGGAGGAAGTTGTCGGAACAGCTGACGACGACGACCAAGTGACCCCACGAAGGCAACACTCATGACGTCATTTCCTTGTAAACCGCTCCTTGTATCAGGCTTTTGCAGTTTAACTACAAGAGTCAATTACATTTTCAACTCAGTGCCTGACGTAATATATGTTAGGCACTGAATGTTATATATATGTTCTGGCCGTGAATCATTTTAACTGACTACCATCACCAGAAGGTGAATCTTGGCATCTCTTGTGAGATCATCGTACACAGGTTTCTCTTGAACTTCTATAGTGGCCTTGGCAACGAAATTAGCAATATTTTGATCTAATATATAAACTCTTGTGTCTTAAAACGTCTATTATAGATTCAAATGAACAATAAATATTTATACCCACGTCTTGTATCGCTAAAATTTGCTTACAGTGGATTATATTTGTGTTTAGCATTATGTAAAGTGGCAACTCTTTTGGCAAGTATTGCCGCCACAAGGGTTCTGTTATTGTCTACCTGTAGATGGCCGTAAGATGTTTGTTTCTATCATAAACCATTGTTCTCACTCCCGATAATTGTTATAATATGACTCAGTCAACAGTGTAATTGCAGGTAATTAGAGGCCGGATATAATTATATAATTCCTGCTTGTATTGCCTCATTATAAGGCAAAAATAGTGTTTACATCACAAGGCCACGATAGCCTTTCCAACTGCCTCTAGGGCTACAAAGTGCGTATATACGCTTAGGGAAGACTTGATCCCAGAAACGATATCTAAGATAACCAAAAAAAGGTGAATGTAATGATACTGCGGAGACTGGAAGGAAGGAGTCTGGGCCACACCTCACTCTTACACCTGGCTCCCTCCAGGTATACATCAGGCTCCCTCCAGGTGTACATCTGGCTCCCTCCAGGTGTACATCTGGCTCCCTCCAGGTGTATGTCTGGCTCCCTCCAGGTGTATGTCTGGCTCCCTCCAGGTATACACCTGGCTCCCCTCCAGGTATACACCTGGCTCCCCTCCAGGTATACATCTGGCTCCCTCCAGATATACATCTGGCTCCCTCCAGGTATACATCTGGCTCCCTCCAGGTATACATCTGGCTCCCTCCATGTATACATCTGGCTCCCTCCAGGTATACATCTGGCTCCCTCCAGGTATACATCTGGCTCCCTCCAGGTATACATCTGGCTCCCTCCAGGTATACACCTGGCTCCCTCCAGGTATACATCTGGCTCCCTCCAGGTATACATCTGGCTCCCTCCAGGTATACATCTGGCTCCCTCCAGGTATACATCTGGCTCCCTCCAGGTATACATCTGGCTCCCTCCAGGTATACGCCTGTGACTACCTATCAGTGTTTACCTAACTGACTACGGCTTCTCTTGTGTGTTCATCGGGCTTCCCTTATGATTTCCCCATAGGTAAGGTTAGGCCTTTTAAGGTCCCCGTCGGCCAGCTACAGACCTTTCTCAGAATGCATCACACAACAGTTGCCTAACTCCCGGGTAACGAGTTACCGATAGGCGAAGAGACATCAGGTGTAAGGAAATGCTCCCAAGAGAACATTTCCTTACATGTGGATGCGTGTGTGTGTGTACTCACCTATTTGTGCTTGCGGGGGTTGAGCTTTGGCTCTTTGGTCCCGCCTCTCAACCGTCAATCAACTGGTGTACAGATTCCTGAGCCTACTGGGCTCTATCATATCTACACTTGAAACTGTGTATGGTGTCAGCCTCCACCACATCACTGCCTAATGCATTCCATTTGTCAACCACTCTGACACTGAAATAGTTCTTTCTAATATCTCTGTGGCTCATTTGGGCTCATTTGTGTGTGTGTGTGTGTGTTGTGTGTTGTGTGTGTGTGTGTGTGTGTGTGTGTGTGTGTGTGTGTGTGTGCGTGCGTGTGTGTGTGTGTGTGTGTGTGTGTGTGTGTGTGTGTGTGTGTGTGTGTGTGTGTTCGCTTGGCGTCCACAGGCATAACATTGGTGTTTTTACAGTCTTGCACTAACACACATAACGTTTCGGCCAGACACCTGTACGCCAACACACACCTGTACAGACATGTACACGTGTGCACCGGCACACACACACACCTGACTTTACCCCTGGGGCCCCGGCTCCTCTCATGTGTGTTCTTCACGACCTAATACGTGCCATGAACAATAACACAGTAGAAGCCATGTGAGGTGTTATTGTTTTCACCAACCATTCCGCAGAAGAGCAGCGAGCACTGTTCTACGCACTCTGCTCCAGGAAGCAGGTATTGGATTACTCTCCGCAGAACTACAGTGACAAGCTGCGACACAACGTTTGTAGTACCCATTATGACGGGAGAGTGGAAGAACCCGCTACGGTATGTAGTGCACAATGGCTGGCGGTGCCACAGTGTACCCACGTCCTCCTCACCCATGGTGGGTATGTGGGTATGTGGCGGGTATGTCCCTCTGGCGCCGAGTGTACAAGGTCGCACCAAGAGAGGCTAATTGCCTCAAGGCTGTAATAGTTTGTTATGTGTCATAATGCCTCGCTCTCTCACACATGACTCTCATATATCTTTGCCTCAGTCATTCTGTGTTTGGTGCTAGCTCTCGGGCCCCACCTCATCGGTCGCTGTACATCAGCGTTGTCAATCTCCACTTCTATTGTCATTAGTTTTGACGGGGACAGGAAGCCTGTGTGTGTATATATATTTTAGGCTTATATCGTTGTCCTCCAAAAGGTTGAGGTACTGACCCTTCCCAGGATGCAACCTCACAACAGTTCTGGGTACCTATTTACTGCTAGGTGAATAGGTGCTTTAGGTGAAAGGAAACTTATGCAGCTCTAACCATGCTGTCACACATCAACAGCATGGGCATGAGGTCCTGAATAAACTAATTCAACCTAAATGACTCTGTAGAACGTTGGGGTCCAGTTTCGGAGTCCGTATTTCGTGACTGTAACTCTCTAACCAAATTAAAGATTAGAGAGTTAAGTTAAAAAGGTTAGAGAGTTAGATCTAATTAGAGTAGACTAAGCAATAGCTATGAATAGACTTGCTGTAAATGCCTAAGTATCCTCTAGGAAAATGATACGAAAATTCCGAACGTGTTAATGTTTAAACACATTTTCTAGGAATACAGGAAATTCTTTCGTTTTCCTAGTAGATACTTCTACGCATGTCCGAATCAGGGGTTTATTCTCTTCTGCCTATTGCCTTCTCCTCCTTCAGTCATCATCAATTTGTGAATGGTCCAGGACGGACCGAAACGTCGTCGTCCCTTCACCTTCTAGTGTGTGGTCTGGTCAACATGCTTCAGCCACGTTATTGTGACTCCTCGTCTACATGATAAATTAACTAACATCTCTGTAGTCTTACCTAGCTTATTCCTATGTAAATACTCGCCTAACCGTGCCTATAAAACTGGATTGCAGCTCTTGGGCCCCGCCTTTTCAGCGTTCACTGGTTTAATGCAAAGATATCAAACACTGTTTTATTAATATGGTGGAGATAGCCTACCTTGAGGTTACCTTGAGGTGCTTCCGGGGCTTAGCGTCCCCGCGGCCCGGTCGTCGACCAGGCCTCCTGGTTGGTGGACTGATCAACCAGCCTGCACAACCACCTCTACCACCTCTTCCTGTTCTCATTTATCCATTTCCTCATTATTATGAAGCTAAAAGAATGCTTCCTCCAATTGCAATGAGTCAGGAGTATTTCATTTTTTTACTCATCATTCTCATTTATTTTGATACAATTATTATCCCTCACTTTTTTGTCAGCTCTCATTACCGTCCCGCCTGTGTGCTCACCTAGCTGTGTGCGGGTTCTAGCTCTTGGGTACCGACTGCTTCATTACATCCCTGTGGCTCCGGGTTATTCCTACGTGTCATCTTTTTTGTATATCTTTTGGACAAATTTTTCCTACATTGTATCATTGTATGAGTATTTTATACATTCATATATATAATCTTCTGTGATTCTTTCCTTCAGTGGTAGTGTAAATTCTTGTTGCCTTTCCAGAGGACCCAATAATGAGGTTTTGGAACCGGACGCATTGCGAATCTCTCAAAAATTGAAATATATGTTTATCTGTAGGTTACTGGTGTTGTAGTGTGTGTGTGTGTGTGTGTGTGTAGTGTGTGTGTGTGTGTGTGTGTGTGTGTGTGTGTGTGTGTGTGTGTGTGTGTGTGTGTGTGTAGTGTCTGTGTGTGTGTGTGTGTGTGTGTGTAGTGTGTGTGTGTGTGTGTGTGTGTGTGTGTGTGTGTGTGTGTGTGTGTGTGTGTGTGTGTGTAGTGTCTGTGTGTGTGTGTGTGTGTGTGTGTGTGTGTGTGTGTGTGTGTGTGTGTGTAGTGTCTGTGTGTGTGTGTGTAGTGTCTGTGTGTGTGTGTGTAGTGTCTGTGTGTGTGTGTGTAGTGTCTGTGTGTGTGTGTGTGTGTGTGTGTGTATGTGTGTGTGTAGTGTCTGTGTGTGTGTGTGTGTGTGTGTGTAGTGTCTGTGTGTGTGTGTGTGTGTGTGTGTGTGTGTATGTGTGTGTGTAGTGTCTGTGTGTGTGTGTGTGTGTGTGTGTAGTGTCTGTGTGTGTGTGTGTAGTGTCTGTGTGTGTGTGTGTAGTGTCTGTGTGTGTGTGTGTAGTGTCTGTGTGTGTGTGTGTAGTGTCTGTGTGTGTGTGTGTAGTGTCTGTGTGTGTGTGTGTAGTGTCTGTGTGTGTGTGTGTAGTGTCTGTGTGTGTGTGTGTGTAGTGTCTGTGTGTGTGTGTGTAGTGTCTGTGTGTGTGTGTGTAGTGTCTGTGTGTGTGTGTGTAGTGTCTGTGTGTGTGTGTGTAGTGTCTGTGTGTGTGTGTGTAGTGTCTGTGTGTGTAGTGTCTGTGTGTGTGTGTGTAGTGTCTGTGTGTGTGTGTGTGTAGTGTCTGTGTGTGTGTGTGTGTAGTGTCTGTGTGTGTGTGTGTAGTGTCTGTGTGTGTGTGTATGTGTGTGTGTAGTGTCTGTGTGTGTGTGTGTAGTGTCTGTGTGTGTGTGTGTGTGTGTGTGTGTGTGTAGTGTGTGTGTGTGTGTGTGTGTGTGTGTGTGTGTGTGTGTGTGTGTGTGTGTGTAGTGTCTGTGTGTGTGTGTGTAGTGTCTGTGTGTGTGTGTGTAGTGTCTGTGTGTGTGTGTGTAGTGTCTGTGTGTGTGTGTGTGTGTGTGTGTGTGTGTATGTGTGTGTGTGTGTGTGTGTGTGTGTGTGTGTGTAGTGTCTGTGTGTGTGTGTGTAGTGTCTGTGTGTGTGTGTGTAGTGTCTGTGTGTGTGTGTGTAGTGTCTGTGTGTGTGTGTGTGTGTGTGTGTGTGTGTGTGTATGTGTGTGTGTAGTGTCTGTGTGTGTGTGTGTGTGTGTGTGTAGTGTCTGTGTGTGTGTGTGTGTGTGTGTGTATGTGTGTGTGTAGTGTCTGTGTGTGTGTGTGTGTGTGTGTGTAGTGTCTGTGTGTGTGTGTGTGTGTGTGTGTGTATGTGTGTGTGTAGTGTCTGTGTGTGTGTGTGTGTGTGTGTGTAGTGTGTGTGTGTGTGTGTGTGTAGTGTCTGTGTGTGTGTGTGTAGTGTCTGTGTGTGTGTGTGTAGT
>NC_091209.1:8724829-8744829 GCF_040958095.1 Procambarus clarkii | reverse complement strand
TTACCTGGTGGTCCTCCACTTACCCAGTGGTCCTCCACTTACCCAGTGGTCCTCCACTTACCTTGGGGTCCTCCACTTACCTTGGGGTCCTCCACTTACCTTGGGGTCCTCCACTTACCTTGGGGTCTTCCACTTACCTTGGGATCCTCCACTTACCTTGGGGTCCTCCACTTACCTTGGGATCCCCCACTTACCTTGGGATCCTCCACTTACCCTGGGATCCTCCACTTACCTTGGGGTCCTCCACTTACCCTGGGATCCTCCACTTACCCTGGGATCCTCCACTTACCTTGGGATCCTCCACTTACCTTGGGGTCCTCCACTTACCTTGGGGTCCTCCACTTACCTTGTGATCCTCCACTTACCTTGTGGTCCTCCACTTACCCTGGGGTCCTCCACTTACCTTGGGATCCTCCACTTACCCAGTGGTCCTCCACTTACCCTGGGATCCTCCACTTACCCTGGGGTCCTCCACTTACCTTGGGATCCTCCACTTACCCAGTGGTCCTCCACTTACCCTGGGATCCTCCACTTACCCTGGGATCCTCCACTTACCTTGGGGTCCTCCACTTACCCTGGGATCCTCCACTTACCCTGGGGTCCTCCACTTACCTTGGGATCCTCCACTTACCCAGTGGTCCTCCACTTACCCTGGGATCCTCCACTTACCTTGGGGTCCTCCACTTACCTTGTGATCCTCCACTTACCTTGGGGTCCTCCACTTACCCTGGTATCCTCCACTTACCTTGGGGTCCTCCACTTACCTAGTGGTCCTCCACTTACCTTGGGGTCCTCCACTTACCTTGGGGTCCTCCACTTACCTTGGGGTCCTCCACTTACCTTGGGGTCCTCCACTTACCCTGGTATCCTCCACTTACCTTGGGGTCCTCCACTTACCTAGTGGTCCTCCACTTACCTTGGGGTCCTCCACTTACCTTGGGGTCCTCCACTTACCCTGAGATCCTCCACTTACCTTGGGGTCCTCCACTTACCCTGGTATCCTCCACTTACCTTGGGGTCCTCCACTTACCTAGTGGTCCTCCACTTACCTTGGGGTCCTCCACTTACCTTGGGGTCCTCCACTTACCCTGGGATCCTCCACTTACCCAGTAGTCCTCCACTTACCCTGGGATCCTCCACTTACCCAGTGGTCCTCCACTTACCCTGGGATCCTCCACTTACCTTGGGGTCCTCCACTTACCTTGGGGTCCTCCACTTACCCTGGGATCCTCCACTTACCTAGTGGTCCTCCACTTACCCTGGGATCCTCCACTTACCCAGTGGTCCTCCACTTACCCTGGGGTCCTCCACTTACCCTGGGATCCTCCACTTACCCTGGGGTCCTCCACTTACCCTGGGGTCCTCCACTTACCCTGGGATCCTCCACTTACCCAGTGGTCCTCCACTTACCCTGGGGTCCTCCAGTTACCTTGGGGTCCTCCACTTACCTTGGGGTCCTCCACTTACCCTGGGATCCTCCACTTACCCAGTGGTCCTCCACTTACCCAGTGGTCCTCCACTTACCTTGGAATCCTCCACTTACCCTGGGATCCTCCACTTACCTTGGGATCCTCCACTTACCCTGGGATCCTCCACTTACCCAGTGGTCCTCCACTTACCCTGGGGTCCTCCAGTTACCTTGGGGTCCTCCACTTACCTTGGGGTCCTCCACTTACCCTGGGATCCTCCACTTACCCAGTGGTCCTCCACTTACCCTGGGATCCTCCACTTACCTTGGGGTCCTCCACTTACCCTGGGATCCTCCACTTACCTTGGGACCCTCCACTTACCCTGGGATCCTCCACTTACCTTGGGGTCCTCCACTTACCCTGGGATCCTCCACTTACCCTGGGATCCTCCACTTACCTTGGGATCCTCCACTTACCTTGGGGTCCTCCACTTACCTTGGGGTCCTCCACTTACCTTGTGATCCTCCACTTACCTTGTGGTCCTCCACTTACCCTGGGGTCCTCCACTTACCTTGGGATCCTCCACTTACCCAGTGGTCCTCCACTTACCCTGGGATCCTCCACTTACCCTGGGGTCCTCCACTTACCTTGGGATCCTCCACTTACCCAGTGGTCCTCCACTTACCCTGGGATCCTCCACTTACCCTGGGATCCTCCACTTACCTTGGGGTCCTCCACTTACCCTGGGATCCTCCACTTACCCAGTGGTCCTCCACTTACCCTGGGATCCTCCACTTACCTTGGGGTCCTCCACTTACCTTGTGATCCTCCACTTACCTTGGGGTCCTCCACTTACCCTGGTATCCTCCACTTACCTTGGGGTCCTCCACTTACCTAGTGGTCCTCCACTTACCTTGGGGTCCTCCACTTACCTTGGGGTCCTCCACTTACCTTGGGGTCCTCCACTTACCCTGGTATCCTCCACTCCACACATATGTGTGTGTGTGTGTGTGTGTTTCTGATATATGTAAATGATCTCCCGGAGGGTATCGATTCATTTCTCTCAATGTTTGCGGACGATGCTAAAATTATGAGAAGGATTAAAACAGAAGAGGACTGTTTGAGGCTTCAAGAAGACCTAGACAAGCTGAAGGAATGGTCGAACAAATGGTTGTTAGAGTTTAACCCAACCAAATGTAATGTAATGAAGATAGGTGTAGGGAGCAGGAGGCCAGATACAAGGTATCATCTGGGAGAGGAAATTCTTCAGGAGTCAGAGAAGGAAAAAGACTTGGGGGTTGATATCACGCCAGACCTGTCTCCTGCAGCACATATCAAGCGGATAACATCAGCGGCATATGCCAGGCTGGCCAACATACGAACGGCATTCAGAAACTTGTGTAAAGAATCATTCAGAACTTTGTATACCACATATGTCAGGCCAATCCTGGAGTATGCAGCCCCAGCATGGAGTCCATATCTAGTCAAGGATAAGACTAAACTGGAAAAGGTTCAAAGGTTTGCCACCAGACTAGTACCCGAGCTGAGAGGTATGAGCTACGAGGAGAGACTACGGGAATTAAACCTCACTTCGCTGGAAGACATAAGAGTTAGTGTGGACATGATCACCACATTCAAGATTCTGAAGGGGATTGATAGGGTAGATAAAAACAGTCTATTTAACACAAGGGGAACATGCACAAGGGGACACAGGTGGAAACTGAGTGCCCAAATGAGCCACAGAGATATTAGAAAGAACTTTTTTAGTGTCAGAGTGGTTGACAAATGGAATGCATTAGGAAGTGATGTGGTGGAGGCTGACTCCATACACAGTTTCAAGTGTAGATATGACAGAGCCCGATAGGCTCAGGAATCTGTACACCTGTTGATTGACGGTTGAGAGGCGGGACCAAAGAGCCAGAGCTCAACCCCCGCAAACACAACTAGGTGAGTACAACTAGGTGAGTACACTCACACACACACACACACACACACACACACACACACACACACACACACACACACACACGTCACACACACACACACACACACACACACACACACACACACACACACACACACACACACACACACACACACACACACACACGTCACACACACACACGTCACACACACACACACACACACACACACACACACACACACACACACACACACACACACACACACACACACACACACACACACGTCACACACACACACGTCACACACACACACGTCACACACACACACACACACACACACACACACACACACACACACACACACACACACACACACACACACACACACACACACACACACACACACGTCACACACACACACACACACACACACACACACACACACACACACACACACACACACACGTCACACACACACACGTCACACACACACACACACACACACACACACACACACACACACACACACACACACACACACACACACACACACACGTCACACACACACACACACACACACACACACACACACACACATACACACACACACACACACACACACACACACACACACACACACACACACACACACACACACACACGTCACACACACACACGTCACACACACACACGTCACACACACACACACACACACACACACACACACACACACACACACACACACACACACACGTCACACACACACACGTCACACACACACACACACACACACACACACACACACACACACACACACACACACACACACACACACACACACACACACACACACACGTCACACACACACACGTCACACACACACACACACACACACACACACACACACGTCACACACACACACACACACACACACACACACACACACACACACACACACACACACACACACACACACACACACGTCACACACACACACGTCACACACACACACACACACACACACACACACACACACACACACACACACACACACACACACACACACGTCACACACACACACGTCACACACACACACACACACACACACACACACACACACACACACACACACACACACACACACACACACACGTCACACACACACACACGTCACACACACACACGTCACACACACACACACGTCACACACCTGCACAACACAATGCAGCATGAGGTAGTCAAGCCTGGCCCCTGGCGGCATGGTGCGTGACCAGCGGGGAAACACACTAGACTCCCCAAGTGACGGGTGCTGGCCCCCAGCCTGGAGACATACCTCACCCCAGCCTGAGGTAAGGGGTACCTTTACCTCACCCCAGCCTGAGGTAAGGGGTACCTTTACCTCACCCCAGCCTGAGGTAAGGGGTACCTTTACCTCACCCCACGCTGAGGTAAGGGGTACCTTTACCTCACCCCACGCTGAGGTAAAGGTACCTTTACCTCGCCCCAGCCTGAGGTAAAGGTACCTTTACCTCACCCCAGCCTGAGGTAAAGGTACCTTTACCTCACCCCAGCCTGAGGTAAAGGTACCTTTACCTCACCCCAGCCTGAGGTAAAGGTACCTTTACCTCACCCCAGCCTGAGGTAAAGGTACCTTTACCTCACCCCACGCTGAGGTAAGGGGTACCTTTACCTCACCCCAGCCTGAGGTAAGGGGTACCTTTACCTCACCCCAGCCTGAGGTAAGGGGTACCTTTACCTCACCCCACGCTGAGGTAAGAGGTACCTTTACCTCACCCCAGCCTGAGGTAAGGGGTACCTTTACCTCACCCCAGCCTGAGGTAAGGGGTACCTTTACCTCACCCCACGCTGAGGTAAAGGTACCTTTACCTCACCCCAGCCTGAGGTAAAGGTACCTTTACCTCACCCCAGCCTGAGGTAAGGGGTACCTTTACCTCACCCCACGCTGAGGTAAGGGGTACCTTTACCTCACCCCAGCCTGAGGTAAGGGGTACCTTTACCTCACCCCACGCTGAGGTAAGAGGTACCTTTACCTCACCCCAGCCTGAGGTAAGGGGTACCTTTACCTCACCCCAGCCTGAGGTAAGGGGTACCTTTACCACACCCCAGCCTGAGGTAAAGAGGTACCTTTACCTCACCCAACGCTGAGGTAAAGGTACCTTTACCTCACCCCAGCCTGAGGTAAAGGGTACCTTTACCTCACCCCACGCTGAGGTAAAAGGTACCTTTACCTCAAGAACGTCACCCAGAGCTGTGGTGACGTACTTCAAGAACGTCACCACAGCTAGACGACCCTCATGGGGACACAGGTGATCATGGGGACACAGGTGATCATGGAGACACAGGTGATCATGGGGACACAGGTGATCATGGGGACACAGGTGATCATGGGGACACATGTGATCATGGAGACACAGGTGATCATGGGGACACAGGTGATCATGGGGACACAGGTGATCATGGAGACACAGGTGATCATGGGGACACAGGTGATCATGGGGACACAGGGGATCATGGGGACACAGGTGATCATGGGGACACAGGGGATCATGGGGACACAGGTGATCATGGGGACACAGGTGATCATGGAGACACAGGTGATCATGGGGACACAGGTGATCATGGGGACACAGGTGATCATGGGGACACAGGTGATCATGGAGACACAGGTGATCATGGAGACACAGGTGATCATGGGGACACAGGGGATCATGGGGACACAGGTGATCATGGGGACACAGGTGATCATGGAGACACAGGTGATCATGGGGACACAGGTGATCATGGGGACACAGGTGATCATGGGGACACAGGTGATCATGGAGACACAGGTGATCATGGGGACACAGGTGATCATGGAGACACAGGTGATCATGGGGACACAGGTGATCATGGGGACACATGTGATCATGGGGACACAGGTGATCATGGAGACACAGGTGATCATGGGGACACAGGAACAAGGGGGTAATCTTACCAGTTCGTGCACTTGCAAGGGTTGCAAGATTAGGAGGGGGGGAGGAGCTGTCAATCAGTGGGAGGTTGTACAGTGGCAGAGACGCACTACCTCTCTGACAGCTGACAGCTGACAAAGGACACTGTCAGCACAATAACTTGTGCACAATATCTTCCACAGGATGAGTAGGAAGACACTCATTACAGTGTTTTGTGTGGTGTAAACTGTCTATTACAGTGTTCTGGGTGATGTTAACTGTCTATTACAGTGTTCTGTGTGGTGTAAACTGTCTATTACAGTGTTCTGGGTGGTGTAAACTGTCTATTACAGTGTTCTGGGTGATGTAAACTGTCTATTACAGTGTTCTGGGTGGTGTAAACTGTCTATTACAGTGTTCTGGGTGATGTAAACTGTCTATTACAGTGTTCTGGGTGGTGTAAACTGTCTATTACAGTGTTCTGGGTGATGTAAACTGTCTATTACAGTATTCTGGGTGGTGTAAACTGTCTATTACAGTGTTCTGGGTGATGTAAACTGTCTATTACAGTGTTCTGGGTGGTGTAAACTGTCTATTACAGTGTTCTGGGTGATGTAAACTGTCTATTACAGTGTTCTGGGTGATGTAAACTGTCTATTACAGTGTTCTGGGTGGTGTAAACTGTCTATTACAGTGTTCTGGGTGATGTTAACTGTCTATTACAATGTTCTGGGTGATGTAAACTCTATTACAGTGTTCTGGGTGATGTAAACTGTCTATTACAGTGTTCTGGGTGGTGTAAACTGTCTATTACAGTGTTCTGGGTGGTGTAAACTGTCTATTACAGTGTTCTGGGTGATGTAAACTGTCTATTACAGTGTTCTGGGTGGTGTAAACTGTCTATTACAGTGTTCTGGGTGATGTAAACTGTCTATTACAGTGTTCTGGGTGATGTAAACTGTCTATTACAGTGTTCTGGGTGGTGTAAACTGTCTATTACAGTGTTCTGGGTGGTGTAAACTGTCTATTACAGTGTTCTGGGTGGTGTAAACTGTCTATTACAGTGTTCTGGGTGATGTAAACTGTCTATTACAGTGTTCTGGGTGATGTAAACTGTCTATTACAGTGTTCTGGGTGGTGTAAACTGTCTATTACAGTGTTCTGGGTGGTGTAAACTGTCTATTACAGTGTTCTGGGTGGTGTAAACTGTCTATTACAGTGTTCTGGGTGGTGTAAACTGTCTATTACAGTGTTCTGGGTGATGTAAACTGTCTATTACAGTGTTCTGGGTGATGTAAACTGTCTATTACAGTGTTCTGGGTGGTGTAAACTGTCTATTACAGTGTTCTGGGTGATGTAAACTGTATATTACAGTGTTCTGGGTGATGTAAACTGTCTATTACAGTGTTCTGGGTGATGTAAACTGTCTATTACAGTGTTCTGGGTGATGTAAACTGTCTATTACAGTGTTCTGGGTGGTGTAAACTGTCTATTACAGTGTTCTGGGTGATGTAAACTGTCTATTACAGTGTTCTGGGTGATGTAAACTGTCTATTACAGTGTTCTGGGTGGTGTAAACTGTCTATTACAGTGTTCTGGGTGATGTTAACTGTCTATTACAGTGTTCTGGGTGATGTAAACTGTCTATTACAGTGTTCTGGGTGGTGTAAACTGTCTATTACAGTGTTCTGGGTGGTGTAAACTGTCTATTACAGTGTTCTGGGTGGTGTAAACTGTCTATTACAGTGTTCTGGGTGATGTAAACTGTCTATTACAGTGTTCTGGGTGATGTAAACTGTCTATTACAGTGTTCTGGGTGGTGTAAACTGTCTATTACAGTGTTCTGGGTGATGTAAACTGTCTATTACAGTGTTCTGGGTGGTGTAAACTGTCTATTACAGTGTTCTGGGTGATGTAAACTGTCTATTACAGTGTTCTGGGTGATGTAAACTGTCTATTACAGTGTTCTGGGTGGTGTAAACTGTCTATTACAGTGTTCTGGGTGATGTAAACTGTCTATTACAGTGTTCTGGGTGGTGTAAACTGTCTATTACAGTGTTCTGGGTGATGTAAACTCTATTACAGTGTTCTGGGTGATGTTAACTGTCTATTACAGTGTTCTGGGTGGTGTAAACTGTCTATTACAGTGTTCTAGGTGGTGTAAACTGTCTATTACAGTGTTCTGGGTGGTGTAAACTGTCTATTACAGTGTTCTAGGTGGTGTAAACTGTCTATTACAGTGTTCTGGGTGGTGTAAACTGTCTATTACAGTGTTCTGGGTGGTGTAAACTGTCTATTACAGTGTTCTTGGTGATGTAAACTCTATTACAGTGTTCTGGGTGATGTTAACTGTCTATTACAGTGTTCTAGGTGGTGTAAACTGTCTATTACAGTGTTCTGGGTGGTGTAAACTGTCTATTACAGTGTTCTGGGTGGTGTAAACTGTCTATTACAGTGTTCTAGGTGGTGTAAACTGTCTATCACAGTGTTCTGGGTGGTGTAAACTGTCTATTACAGTGTTCTAGGTGGTGTAAACTGTCTATTACAGTGTCCTGGGTGATGTAAACTGTCTACACTGAACAGAAAACGTCCGTACATCACTTCTTAATTTAATTCCCAATAATCAGTGTTATCAGTCTTGAAGACGCCACGCCTCTTCTGGAAGGTGATTCCTTAGCTAATTGGAATTATGCCGGTGTAGTTAGTTGGTAGTTAGACCGTAGAGGCTGTTGTGATAACGAGTTAGGCCCCGCTGGTCAGTTCTGGGGGCTCGCCGTGTGCTAATTGGTCACTACGTTAATGGCTGCGTGTTGTTATTCTCCTCGGCGTTATCTTGTGTTTCTTGTTCCCTTGAATAGTTGAATGTCATTTGTTGGTCGTGTGGCGTTGTTGGATAGTTGAGTTTATTTATTATGCTCCATAAACCCCATCCTGTGAGTGGTAGTGGACCACAAACCCCATCCTGTGGGTGGTAGTGGACCACAAACCCCATCCTGTGAGTGGTAGTGGACCACAAACCCCATCCTGTGGGTGGTAGTGGACCACAAACCCATCCTGTGAGTGGTAGTGGACCCTAAACCCCATCCTGTGAGTGGTAGTGGACCACAAACCCCATCCTGTAGGTGGTAGTGGACCACAAACCCATCCTGTGAGTGGTAGTGGACCACAAACCCATCCTGTGGGTGGTAGTGGACCCAAAACCCCATCCTGTGGGTGGTAGTGGACCCAAAACCCCATCCTGTGGGTGGTAGTGGACCACAAACCCCATCCTGTGAGTGGTAGTGGACCACAAACCCCATCCTGCGAGTGGTAGTGGACCACAAACCCATCCTGTGAGTGGTAGTGGACCACAAACCCCATCCTGTGGGTGGTAGTGGACCCTAAACCCCATCCTGTGAGTGGTAGTGGACCACAAACCCCATCCTGTGAGTGGTAGTGGACCACAAACCCCATCCTGCGAGTGGTAGTGGACCACAAACCCATCCTGTGAGTGGTAGTGGACCACAACCCCATCCTGTGGGTGGTAGTGGACTACAAACCCCATCCTGTGAGTGGTAGTGGACCACAAACCCATCCTGTGGGTGGTAGTGGACCACAAACCCATCCTGTGGGTGGTAGTGGACCACAAACCCATCCTGTGAGTGGTAGTGGACCCTAAACCCCATCCTGTGGGTGGTAGTGGACCGCAAACCCATCCTGTGAGTGGTAGTGGACCACAACCCCATCCTGTGGGTGGTAGTGGACTACAAACCCCATCCTGTGAGTGGTAGTGGACCACAACCCCATCCTGTGGATGGTACTGGACCACAAACCCATCCTGTGAGTGGTAGTGGACCCTAAACCCCATCCTGTGGGTGGTAGTGGACCACAAACCTTATCCTGTGAGTGGTAGTGGACCACAAACCCCATCCTGTGAGTGGTAGTGGACCACAAACCCCATCCTGTGAGTGGTAGTGGGCCACAAACCCCATCCTGTGAGTGGTAGTGGGCCACAAACCCATCCTGTGAGTGGTAGTGGACCACAAACCCCATCCTGTGAGTGGTAGTGGACCACAACCCCATCCTGTGAGTGGTAGTGGACCACAAACCCATCCTGTGAGTGGTAGTGGACCCTAAACCCCATCCTGTGGGTGGTAGTGGACCACAAACCCATCCTGTGAGTGGTAGTGGACCACAACCCAATCCTGTGAGTGGTAGTGGACTACAAACCCCATCCTGTGAGTGGTAGTGGACCACAAACCCCATCCTGTGAGTGGTAGTGGACCACAAACCCATCCTGTGGGTGGTAGTGGACCACAAACCCATCCTGTGGGTGGTAGTGGACCCTAAACCCATCCTGTGAGTGGTAGTGGACCCTAAACCCCATCCTGTGAGTGGTGGTGGACCACAAACCCCATCCTGTGAGTGGTAGTGGACCACAAACCCATCCTGTGAGTGGTAGTGGACCACAAACCCCATCCTGTGAGTGGTAGTGGACCACAAACCCCATCCTGTGAGTGGTAGTGGACCACAAACCCCATCCTGTGAGTGGTAGTGGACCACAAACCCATCCTGTGAGTGGTAGTGGACCACAAACCCCATCATGTGAGTGGTAGTGGACCACAACCCCATCCTGTGAGTGGTAGTGGACCACAAACCCCATCCTGTGAGTGGTAGTGGACCACAAACCCATCCTGTGAGTGGTAGTGGACCACTACCCCATACTGTGAGTGGTAGTGGACCACAAACCCATCCTGTGGAAGGTAGTGGACCACAACCCATCCTGTGAATGGTAGTGGACCACAAACCCCATCCTGTGAGTGGTAGTGGACCACAAACCCATCCTGTGAGTGGTAGTGGACCACAAACCCATCCTGTGAGTGGTAGTGGACCACAACCCCATCCTGTGGATGGTAGTGAACGCCATACCATCCTGTGAGCGAACACGCCGTCATGGTGACAGTACTGGGCAGCATCATTCATCCTGTGAGTGAACATCCTGTGTGGACCTGTACCCAAACGCACCATCAGGGACTGGTGTAACCGTCTCCAGTGAGCAGACTGGCCATACAGCTGTTTGTAATTGAGTCTTACGGTATGACCATAACTACAGGCCGTCACAGCCAAGATTAAGACGTAAAAGGTTAAGCCACGAGTGTATGTCATCTCCCAGCAACCAGAGGTCAGTGTGGGTAAACAGAGCTAAGCCACTATGATTTCAGAGCCCTTAGAAGGGCTATGAGGACAAGGTCACTCAGGGGGTGAGGACGGACGGAAGGAACTATGCCCAGCCGCCTGGACCATAGGGAATCGAACCCCGCCCCTGCAAAAACGAGGCTATCGTTGTACCAACCGGTCAGAATGTGTGGGTACGTAAGAGCGTTATGTACAATATTTACTGGAGTACAGTAGTAAATATTTATGTTCTTAATATCACTCCAAGGTGATGTTTCCGCCTCTTGAGATGACGCTTAAGACAACACATCACAGAGACTTTAGCTCTCCCTCACACCTGATGCCTCTGTTCACCTACAAGTAAATACTTACCCAGGAATCACAGTACCTATCTACCACTTGGAAGTGTGTTCTCACGTGGACAAATATAGGCATTTCACTCAAAAGGGTGTTATATGTTTTGTTTACACAGATGGAGTCACCGGCAGTGCCCGGGTCTCCCTTCTCTCTCTCTGTCGGTCTCTCTGTCTGTCTCTCTCTCTCTCTCTCTCTCTCTCTCTCTCTCTCTCTCTCTCTCTCTCTCTCTCTCTCTCTCTCTCTCTCTCTCTCTCTCTCTCTCTCTCTCTCTCTCTCTGTCTGTCTCTGTCTCTCTCTCTCTCTCTCTCTGTCTCTCTCTCTCTCTCTCTCTCTCTCTCTCTCTCTCTCTCTCTCTCTCTCTCTCTCTCTCTCTCTCTCTCTCTCTCTCTCTCTCTCTCTCATCAGAGAGAGAGAGAGAGAGAGTAATAGATGGTGGGGGAAGGCTGGTGTCCCTGGTGACCTCCAAGATGGCAACATGATACAGAGTGTTGCCACTTACACAGTTTAGTGTGGGGCGGGATGCCTCATGCACGATTGGTTTAGGGAATAACGCGCACTGGCGGTACAGGTCAGCCTCGAGGTGTGTCTTGGAGTGTGAGGGACAGTGTGTAGGGGCGGGGGAGCCCTCGGTGGGACCGCTGGTGTGGGGGGAAGGATGGGGGGGGGGGGGGGTGAAGGGGAATGCAGTCATCTGACACGCACCATTGGGTGTGTCAGCCAGGCGACCTCTCACCACAACAATGACTAACCAGGCCCTTAAACACTGCTCACATCATTAGCCACTGCGCACCACTGTGGTAAACATTGGGGGAGAGTAGAGGCGCAGTGTAGTCACCGTCCAGGAAGTGCGCACCAGCTGCTGGTAGGACCTGCTACTGGGCAGGAAGTGCGCACGACACCAGGGGTTAGTCCGGCCCCTGCCTGGCCTGTCTTACAAGGCGGGAAGGTCAAGGGTGACCTTGGGGTCTGCCACTGACCACACACACAGGGCGGGAAGGTCTAGGGTGACCTTGGGGTCTGCCACTGACCACACACACAGGGCAGGAAGGTCAAGGGTGACCTTGGGGTCTGCCACTGACCACACACACAGGGCGGGAAGGTCAAGGGTGACCTTGGGGTCTGCCACTGACCACACACACAGGGCGGGAAGGTCAAGGGTGACCTTGGGGTCTGCCACTGACCACACACACAGGGCGGGAAGGTCAAGGGTGACCTTGGGGTCTGCCACTGACCACACACACAGGGCGGGAAGGTCAAGGGTGACCTTGGGGTCTGCCACTGACCACACACACAGGGCGGGAAGGTCAAGGGTGACCTTGGGGTCTGCCACTGACCACACACACAGGGCAGGAAGGTCAAGGGTGACCTTGGGGTCTGCCACTGACCACACACACAGGGCGGGAAGGTCAAGGGTGACCCTGGGGTCTGCCACTGACCACACACACAGGGCAGGAAGGTCAAGGGTGACCCTGGGGTCTGCCACTGACCACACACACAGGGCGGGAAGGTCAAGGGTGACCTTGGGGTCTGCCACTGACCACACACACAGGGCGGGAAGGTCAAGGGTGACCTTGGGGTCTGCCACTGACCACACACACAGGGCAGGAAGGTCAAGGGTGACCTTGGGGTCTGCCACTGACCACACACACAGGGCGGGAAGGTCAAGGGTGACCTTGGGGTCTGCCACTGACCACACACACAGGGCGGGAAGGTCAAGGGTGACCTTGGGGTCTGCCACTGACCACACACACAGGGCGGGAAGGTCAAGGGTGACCTTGGGGTCTGCCACTGACCACACACACAGGGCGGGAAGGTCTAGGGTGACCTTGGGGTCTGCCACTGACCCCACACACAGGGCGGGAAGGTCTAGGGTGACCTTGGGGTCTGCCACTGACCACACACTCAGGGCGGGAAGGTCAAGGGTGACCTTGGGGTCTGCCACTGACCACACACACAGGGCGGGAAGGTCTAGGGTGACCTTGGGGTCTGCCACTGACCACACACACAGGGCGGGAAGGTCAAGGGTGACCTTGGGGTCTGCCACTGACCACACACACAGGGCAGGAAGGTCAAGGGTGACCTTGGGGTCTGCCACTGACCACACACACAGGGCGGGAAGGTCAAGGGTGACCTTGGGGTCTGCCACTGACCATACACACAGGGCGGGAAGGTCAAGGGTGACCTTGGGGTCCACCACTGACCACACACACAGGGCGGAAAGGTCAAGGGTGACCTTGGGGTCTGCCACTGACCACACACACACAGGGCGGGAAGGTCAAGGGTGACCTTGGGGTCTGCCACTGACCACACACACAGGGCAGGAAGGTCAAGGGTGACCTTGGGGTCTGCCACTGACCACACACACAGGGCGGGAAGGTCAAGGGTGACCTTGGGGTCTGCCACTGACCACACAGACAGGGCGGGAAGGTCAAGGGTGACCTTGGGGTCTGCCACTGACCACACACACAGGGCGGGAAGGTCAAGGGTGACCTTGGGGTCTGCCACTGACCACACACACAGGGCAGGAAGGTCAAGGGTGACCTTGGGGTCTGCCACTGACCACACACACAGGGCAGGAAGGTCAAGGGTGACCTTGGGGTCCGCCACTGACCACACACACAGGGCAGGAAGGTCAAGGGTGACCTTGGGGTCCGCCACTGACCACACACACAGGGCGGGAAGGTCAAGGGTGACCTTGGGGTCCGCCACTGACCACACACACAGGGCAGGAAGGTCAAGGGTGACCTTGGGGTCTGCCACTGACCACACAGACAGGGCGGGAAGGTCAAGGGTGACCTTGGGGTCTGCCACTGACCACACACACAGGGCGGAAAGGTCAAGGGTGACCTTGGGGTCCGCCACTGACCACACACACAGGGCGGGAAGGTCAAGGGTGACCTTGGGGTCCGCCACTGACCACACACACAGGGCGGGAAGGTCAAGGGTGACCTTGGGGTCTGCCACTGACCACACAGACAGGGCAGGAAGGTCAAGGGTGACCTTGGGGTCTGCCACTGACCACACACACAGGGCAGGAAGGTCAAGGGTGACCTTGGGGTCTGCCACTGACCACACACACAGGGCAGGAAGGTCAAGGGTGACCTTGGGGTCTGCCACTGACCACACACACAGGGCAGGAAGGTCAAGGGTGACCTTGGGGTCCGCCACTGACCACACACACAGGGCAGGAAGGTCAAGGGTGACCTTGGGGTCCACCACTGACCACACACACAGGGCAGGAAGGTCAAGGGTGACCTTGGGGTCCGCCACTGACCACCACCACCTCCACTACAACATTACCGGCGCTGGACACTCTTCTGGAACTGTAATGAGTGTTGCATCAGCCTGGGTCATTCTTAACGTGGTTAACGCCTGCTGACGACTGCAATATTCCTGCAATTCATTTCCACGTCTGCACGCACCCACACACACACACACACACACACACACACACACACACACACACACACACACACACACACACACACACACACACACACACACACACACACACTCTCACACTCTCACACACACACACACACACACACACACACACACTCTCACACTCACTCACTCACACACACACACACACACACACACACACACACAGGGACTTCGTGACAAATCGCCAACATGGATTCAGGGAGGGTAAATCTTGCCTTACAGGCTTGATAGAATTCTACGATCAGGTGACACAGATTAAGCAAGAAAGAGAGGGCTGGGCGGACTGCATTTTCTTGGATTGTCGGAAAGCCTTTGACACAGTACCGCATAAGAGGCTGGTACATAAGCTGGAGAGACAGGCAGGTGTAGCTGGTAAGGTTCTCCAGTGGATAAGGGAGTATCTAAGCAATAGGAAGCAGAGAGTTACGGTGAGGGGTGAGACCTCCGATAGGCGTGAAGTCACCAGTGGAGTCCCACAGGGCTCTGTACTCGGTCTTATCTTGTTTCTGATATATGTAAATGATCTCCCGGAGGGTATCGATTCATTTCTCTCAATGTTTGCGGACGATGCCAAAATTATGAGAAGGATTAAGACAGAAGAGGACTGTTTGAGGCTTCAAGAAGACCTAGACAAACTGAAGGAATGGTCGAACAAATGGTTGTTAGAGTTTAACCCAACCAAATGTAATGTAATGAAGATAGGTGTTGGGAGCAGGAGGCCAAATACAAGGTATCATCTGGGAGAGGAAATTCTTCAGGAGTCAGAGAAAGAAAAAGACTTGGGAGTTGATATCACGCCAGACCTGTCTCCTGCAGCACATATCAAGCGGATAACATCAGCGGCATATGCCAGGCTGGCCAACATTCGAACGGCATTCAGAAACTTGTGTAAAGAATCATTCAGAACTTTGTATACCACATATGTCAGGCCAATCCTGGAGTATGCAGCCCCAGCATGGAGTCCATATCTAGTCAAGCATAAGACTAAACTGGAAAAGGTTCAAAGATTTGCCACCAGACTAGTACCCGAGCTGAGAGGTATGAGCTACGAGGAGAGACTACGGGAATTAAACCTCACTTCGCTGGAAGCCAGAAGAGTTAGGGGGGACATGATCACCACATTCAAGATTCTCAAGGGAATTGACAGGGTAGATAAAGATAGGCTATTTAACACAAGGGGAACACGCACAAGGGGACACAGGTGGAAACTGAGTGCCCAAATGAGCCACAGAGATGTTAGAAGGAACTTTTTCAGTGTCAGAGTAGTTAACGGATGGAATGCATTAGGCAGTGATGTGGTGGAGGCTGACTCCATACACAGTTTCAAGTGTAGATATGATAGAGCCCAATAGGCTCAGGAACCTGTACACCAGTTGATTGACAGTTGAGAGGCGGGACCAGTGAGCCAGAGCTCAACCCCCGCAAGTACAAATAGGTGAGTACAGTTATCATAACTACCAGTTGTCGGGCTGCAGGTTGTAAGCTGTTGTATAATGTATATAAGATCTGACTTGATTATTATGGCTGAAATTAATTGTAAAAGAACACAGTGTTGCTATATTGGTTCAATTATAATTATCAGCGGTAAGTTCAGCTGCTTTTGATACTTGCCTCTGCCTGTGTGAGATCTGCATTAATTACCTAGTTTCCAATTATAAAATCTATGTACCACTACTATCACTGCCACTATCATCAATGCCACCTTTAAAATGTCACTATCATCAATGCCACCTTTAAAATGTCACTATCATCAATGCCACCTTTAAAATGTCACTATCATCAATGCCACCTTTAAAATGTCACTATCATCAATGCCACCTTTAAAATGTCACTATCATCAATGCCACCTTTAAAATGTCACTATCATCAATGCCACCACCATCATCACCATCATCACCATGGCCCTCAACATCTCCACCATCACTCCCAGCACTAACAAGGACACTAACAAGGACATAAAGAGATCTGACTGGCCGTGGTCACTGTTAGGTAAGCACTCGCAGTTAAGCGCCGCCACTCTGGGAATGAACTGGTTCATTTCACTGTTTACACAGCTAATACAGAATATAGAGAACAGGAGGAGTGCAGAGAACAGCAGTAAGAACATGACACTGTGCAGCGGGGGGGGGGGGGGGGGTACTGCCAAGGCAGTCACAGCCTGGCACAAGCACACTGCAACAACAACACTCTCGATCACGCCTGTGCACTCAGGTGTAGAAGTTAGCGTGGAGTGGCTGGTGAAGCACTGAGCACACCTGCAGAGTGAGGCGGCGTCACCTCTCCTCATCCCAGGGCTTCCCTCTCCACCAGAAGCGGTTGGGCAGCTCACCGCCAGGTTCCCACACCTGGCGGTCACCATGCTGTTGTTATAGATTCAGCTACTCGGAACAAGTTGCAAGTAGCACGGGCTATGGTGAGCCCGTAGTGGACTTACCTGGCACAGGAGCGGGGCAAGTAGCACGGGCTATGGGGAGCCCGTAGTGGACTTACCTGGCACAGGAGCGGGGCAAGTAGCACGGGCTATGGTGAGCCCGTAGTGGACTTACCTGGCACAGGAGCGGGGCAAGTAGCACGGGCTATGGTGAGCCCGTAGTGGACTTACCTGGCACAGGAGCGGGGCTGTGTGTTGTCTTTTTGCCATCACCACTTCCAAGTGCTATATGCTTAGTGGCTTAGCGCTTTATCCTCATATTGATCTCACCTTCCGTGTGGGCCAATCCCATTGTATTATATGGAGATTTAAACGCCATGGATTGGTACTTGTAGATGAAACAGCGTCCAGGTAACTCGATTCGAGATTTTCGGCTATCAGAGCACAGTGGAATGAAGTGGAATCCTTCATTCCACTATGCTGTGATGAAGGCGAATTAGCCGAAAACGCGTTAAGCATTCTCTAGTTTTCAGTGTGGCTTTCCCCGCAGACGACGCCCTGTACTCACAAGGTTGCTAACCTTACCCAGGCTAACGTGCTGCCTCAAGTGTGTGTCCAACTGACACCTTAGCAAATATGACGAGCTCCTCACATCAATAATCACACACGCACTCCAGCCTTGCTTGAACCGCTCCCAGTCATCGCAAGCATGCAGCGTGGCCAGTCAGATAAGGGATGATAAGCCTAAGGCAATGTGGATAGCTTTCTCTGCTTTCATGCATTCTTCCTAATGAATTGGTAAACATTCTACCAAACCACATCGACGTGTGCGTCGTTCCTCACTCCTCATGTTGTGCTTCATTCCTCACTCCACGTGTGGTACTAATCACATGTGATATTCATTAATGTGGTTCATCAGTTTCAAAATTACAGAGAAAGAGGCGGTGTAATGGTTATGTGGTCGCCAGAGGCAGTAGAATGGTTAAGCTGAGGCGGTGTAATGGTTATGTGGTCGCCAGAGGCAGTAGAATGGTTAAGCTGAGGCGGTGTAATGGTTATGTGGTCGCCAGAGGCAGTAGAATGGTTAAGCTGAGGCGGTGTAATGGTTATGTGGTCGCCAGAGGCAGTAGAATGGTTAAGCTGAGGCGGTGTAATGGTTATGTGGTCGCCAGAGGCAGTAGAATGGTTAAGCTGGACACTCTCCATAAAGTATGAACATGTGCATTAATATTGTTGTGATCATTTGCGTGTGTATTAAGGTAAATATGTTGGTATGATGTTGTGATGTTGTCAAGTGCTTCATATAGTCGTGTTGATGTTGTTAATTGTCTTAGTTATTGGTTGTGTGTATTTACACCCTTTTTATTGTTTTGTTTTATGCCTATTGTGTAGTCTTTGATTACATGTGTGTGTGTGTGTGTGTGTGTGTGTGTGTGTGTGTGTGTGTGTGTGTGAGTGTGTGTGTGTGTGTGTGTGTGTGTGTGTGTGTGTGTGTGTGTGTGTGTGTGTGAGTGTGTGTGTGTGTGTGTGTGTGTGTGTGTGTGTGTGTGTGTGTGTGAGTGTGTGTGTGTGTGTGTGTGTGTGTGTGTGTGTGTGTGTGAGTGTGTGTGTGTGTGTGTGTGTGTGTGTGTGTGAGTGTGTGTGTGTGTGTGTGTGTGTGTGTGTGTGTGTGTGTGTGTGTGTGTGTGTGTGAGTGTGTGTGTGTGTGAGTGTGTGTGTGTGTGTGTGTGTGTGTGTGTGTGTGTGTGTGTGTGTGAGTGTGTGTGTGTGTGTGTGAGTGTGTGTGTGTGTGTGTGTGTGTGTGTGTGTGTGTGTGTGTGTGTGTGTGTGTGAGTGTGTGTGTGTGTGTGTGTGTGTGTGTGTGTGTGTGTGTGAGTGTGTGTGTGAGTGTGTGTGTGTGTGTGTGTGTGTGTGTGTGTGTGTGTGTGAGTGTGTGTGTGTGTGTGTGTGTGTGTGTGTGTGTGTGTGTGAGTGTGTGTGTGTGTGTGTGTGTGTGTGTGTGTGTGTGTGTGTGAGTGTGTGTGTGTGTGTGTGTGTGTGTGTGTGTGTGAGTGTGTGTGTGTGTGTGTGTGTGTGTGTGTGTGTGTGTGAGTGTGTGTGTGTGTGTGTGTGTGTGTGTGTGTGTGTGTGAGTGTGTGTGTGTGTGTGTGTGTGTGTGTGAGTGTGTGTGTGTGTGTGTGTGTGTGTGTGTGTGTGTGTGTGTGTGTGTGTGTGTGTGAGTGTGTGTGTGTGTGTGTGTGTGTGTGTGAGTGTGTGTGTGTGTGTGTGTGTGTGTCCACACATAATCAAGAAGTACACTATAGTCATAAAGACCACAGGTGTGAATATATTCACACAACAACCTTCAATAAACATCATAATCACCAACCGTGACTTGACCACACGACGC
>NC_091209.1:8664829-8719829 GCF_040958095.1 Procambarus clarkii | reverse complement strand
CATGTGTTGCGTGTGTGTGTGCTTGTGTTGCTTGTGTGTGTACTTGTGTTGCGTGTGTGTGTGCATGTGTTGTGTGTGTGTGTGCATGTGTTGCGTGTGTGTGTGTGTGCTTGTGTTGTGTGTGTGTGTGCATGTGTTGCGTGTGTGTGTGTGTGTGTGCTTGTGTGTGTGTGTGTACTCACCTAGTTGTGTCTGCAGGATCGAGCATTGACTCTTGGATCCCGCCTTTCGAGCATCGGTTGTTTACAGCAATGACTCCTTTCCCATTTCCCTATCATACCTGGTTTTAAAATTATGAATAGTATTTGCTTCCACAACCTGTTCCTGAAGTGCATTCCATTTTCCCACTACTCTCACGCTAAAAGAAAACTTCCTAACATCTCTGTGACTCATCTGAGTTTCAAGCTTCCATCCATGTCCCCTCGTTCTGTTACTATTCCGTGTGAACATTTCGTCTATGTCCACTCTGTCAATCCCTCTGAGTATCTTATACGTTCCTATCATGTCCCCCCTCTCCCTTCTTCTTTCTAGTGTCGTAAGGCACAGTTCCCTCAGGCGCTCCTCATACCCCATCCCTCGTAGCTCTGGGACGAGTCTCGTTGCAAACCTCTGAACCTTTTCCAGTTTCATTATATGCTTCTTCAGATGGGGACTCCATGATGAGGCGGCATACTCTAAGACTGGCCTCACGTAGGCAGTGTAAAGCGCCCTAAATGCCTCCTTACTTAGGTTTCTGAATGATGTTCTAACTTTTGCCAGTGTAGAGTACGCTGCTGTCGTTATCCTATTAATATGTGCCTCAGGAGATAGATTAGGTGTTACGTCCACCCCCAGGTCTCTTTCGCGCGTCGTCACAGGTAGGCTGTTCCCCTTCATTGTGTACTGTCCCTTTGGTCTCCTATCTCCTAGTCCCATTTCCATAACTTTACATTTGCTCGTGTTGAATTCCAGTAGCCATTTCTCTGACCATCTCTGCAACCTGTTCAGGTCCTCTTGGAGGATCCTGCAATCCTCATCTGTCACAACTCTTCTCATCAACTTTGCGTCATCCGCAAACATCGACATGTAGGACTCTACGCCTGTAAACATGTCGTTAACATATACAAGAAATAGAATTGGTCCCAGCACCGATCCTTGTGGTACTCCACTTGTTACTGTTCGCCAGTCCGACTTCTCGCCCCTTACCGTAACTCTTTGGCTCCTTCCTGTTAGGTAGTTCCTTATCCATGCAAGGACCTTTCCCCCCACCCCCGCCTGCCTCTCGAGCTTGAACAGCAGCCTCATGTGCGGTACTGTACCAAAGGCTTTTTGGCAGTCCAGAAATATGCAGTCTGCCCAACCATCTCTGTCCTGTCTTATCCTCGTTATTTTATCATAGAATTCCAGAAGGTTTGTTAGGCACGATTTCCCTGTCCAGAACCAATGTTGATGTTTATTCACAAACCTAATGTTCTCCAGGTGTGCAACCAGTCGGAGCCTAATTATTCTTTCCAGTATTTTACAGTATGTGTGTGTGTGTGTGTGTGTGTGTGTGTGTGTGTGTGTGTGTGTGTGTGTGTTGCGTGTGTGTGTGCTTGTGTTGTGTGTGCTTGTGTTGCGTGTGTGTGTGTGCTTGTGTTGCGTGTGTGTGTGCTTGTGTTGCGAGTGTGTGTGCTTGTGTTGTGTGTGTATGCTTGTGTTGTGTGTGTGTGCTTGTGTTGCGTGTGTGTGTGCTTGTGTTGCGTGTGTGTGTGCTTGTGTTGTGTGTGTATGCTTGTGTTGTGTGTGTGTGCTTGTGTTGCGTGTGTGTGTGCTTGTGTTGCGTGTGTGTGTGCTTGTGTTACGTGTGTGTGTGCTTGTGTTGTGTGTGTATGCTTGTGTTGTGTGTGTGTGCTTGTGTTGCGTGTGTGTGTGCTTGTGTTGCGTGTGTGTGTGCTTGAGTTGCGTGTGTGTGTGTTTGTGTTGCGTGTGAGTGGTTGTGTTGTGTGTGCTTGTGTTGCGTGTGTGTGTGTGTGCTTGTGTTGCGTGTGTGTGTGTGCTTATGTTGCGTGTGTGTGTGGTTGTGTTGTGTGTGTGTGTGCTTGTGTTGCGTGTGTGTGTGCTTATGTTGCGTGTGTGTGTGGTTGTGTTGTGTGTGTGTGTGCTTGTGTTGCGTGTGTGTGTGTGCTTATGTTGCGTGTGTGTGTGTGCTTGTGTTGTGTGTGTGTGTGTGTGTGTGTGCTTGTGTTGTGTGTGTGTGCTTGTGTTGCGTGTGTGTGTGCTTGTGTTGTGTGTGTGTGTGCTTGTGTTGTGTGTGTGTGCTTGTGTTGTGTGTGTGTGTGCTTGTGTTGCGTGTGTGTGTGCTTGTGTTGTGTGTGTGTGTGCTTGTGTTGCGTGTGTGTGTGCTTGTGTTGTGTGTGTGTGCTTGTGTTGTGTGTGTGCTTGTGTTGCGTGTGTGTGCTTGTGTTGTGTGTGTGTGTGCTTGTGTTGCGTGTGTGTGCTTGTGTTGTGTGTGTGTGTGCTTGTGTTGTGTGTGTGTGCTTGTGTTGTGTGTGTGTGCTTGTGGTGTGTGTGTGTGTGCTTGTGTTGCGTGTGTGTGCTTGTGTTGTGTGTGCTTGTGTTGTGTGTGTATGTGCTTGTGTTGTGTGTGTGTGTGCTTGTGTTGTGTGTGTGTGTGCTTGTGTTGTGTGTGTGTGTGCTTGTGTTGTGTGTGTGTGCTTGTGTTGTGTGTGTGTGTGCTTGTGTTGTGTGTGTGTGTGCTTGTGTTGTGTGTGTGTGTGTGCTCACACATACAGTAGCTCTGGTAACAATAGACCAACATAAGTCATATAGTCTGGCAGTAAGCAGTATAGCAGTATTCCTCACATAGCTTTGCTGAATTCCGAATAATATATTTTCAAATAATTCCTTCATATGCGTCGAACTTCAGATGATTCAAATATATTACAATACTCGTTGGTATATATAATGACACACAAATATAAAATATGACAAAACCTGTCAAATAAAGGTATAGGTTTAATTAATTTTAGAGCGCTGGGGATTTTATATGGGTGGAGCATGTCTCGTGTGCCTCTACACGGGGGCGCTCTACAGTAGTGAGGGAACCATAAGCGCAGCAGCAGCCGCAGGGCGACTCATGTGGGAGAATTTCCGGCAAGTCTTCCTGAAAAGATTGCACGGCGTTGTCCCACCTTGCGAGGTGTGACGCTGCCATACTCCACCATCACAAGGTCACTACTCCCCCGCCTCCCAGCCTAGTCTTCCTCCAGCAGCGCCTCCAGCAGCGCCTCCACCAGTGCCTGCACCACCCTCACTCCTGCACCACCTGCCGGTATATCTCGCATCACCCCACGAACTGAGCCGGGCCAAGTCAGACTGGTGGGATGGTACGAAATAGTAAATAGAGGCCGGAAACGAGGTGATCGGTGTGATACAACGCTGACGGAGACTATGAGGAAGGTTGTGGAAGTAACGTTGGTGTTGACAGCTGGAGTGTTGCCCACACTGGTGGCGGTGGCACTGGTCCACCTGCTGGGGATATCAGGCATCGCCTGTGTGGGCATCTTACTCATCACCGGGGTGATGCTGACAGCCGTCATCAGGTCCTCCAGGAGGTGTCAGCCGCCGCCCGACTCATCAGATCAACACCAGGTAAGTGTGTGTTGGTCACTCTCTACAACACTCTAGTATTGTAGTTCATCACCACCCATCATGAACATACACCCACACATCTTCATACATTATAACGTGTGTGTGTGCCTCTGTGGCCCAAATACGGGCCAGATGTCTGGGGGTAGTTAACGTCTGGGCCTCATGGCATGGGCATGATACCCACCGTGACCAGCAGGAGCAGTACCAGGTCTGCTACCAACTATACAATGGGGTTATGGGGGGTTATTACTCAAAGGATGGGTATGTGGTCAACTCCCTGACGCAGGATGGGTATCTGGGGTCCACTGCCACCTCTATGATGGGTAAATAGTCCACTACTACTCACAGGCTGGGTATGGTCCATTATCACTCACAGGATGGGTATGGGGTCCACTACCACTCATAGGATGGGTATGGTCCATTATCACTCACAGGATGGGTATGGGGTCCACTACCACTCATAGGATGGGTATGGTCCATTATCACTCACAGGATGGGTATGGGGTCCACTACCACTCATAGGATGGGTATGGTCCATAACCACTCACAGGATGGGTATGGGGTCCACTACCACTCACAGGATGGGTATGTGGTGCACACCAATTCAGAAGAAAAATCAAAGTGAAAAAAATTCTTATGTAACGCAAGTTAAATTCCTTTTGAAAACGTATTTCTAAAACCATAGAATTTGGAGAAGACTTTAACAAAGTTGGCCACATCTATCTACCCTTCACACGCAACTCATCACCTCATACATGGTACATTTAACATAATGTTTCATACGAAAGTAAATTGTTTTGAAATCTAACGCAGACACACTTTACCTGTCCCCGACAGGTTGAAGAGGACCGTCCGCCATCGTACGAGGCCGTCACGTCCAAGCCTCCCCCATACTGTCTACTGTACTCCAGTCCCCTGTCCCAGGGTGTCCCGGCCGGCACCGCTGGCTACGTCCCCGTCCACCTGGTGGTCCAGCACCGTCTGGCTGACAGGAGCGGGGTGCAGTGTTGCTCCTGCCCCGTCACGGACAGTGAGGACAGACTGCCCTCCTTCCTCGAGGCTGTCAGTCTGGGGTGTAGTCAGGCCTTAGATGACGGTTTCCTTCAGCTCGACGGTACGATGACAGCGCCTGCCAGTGGCACCACGGCCACCAGTTCGACTCCCAGTGGGACCACGACCACCAGTTCGACTCCTGGTGGGACCACACCCACCAGTTCGACTCCCAGTATGACCACGCCCACCAGTTCGACTCCTGGTGGGACCAAACCCACCAGTTCGACTCCCAGTATGACCACGCCCACCAGTTCGACTCCCAGTGGGACCACGCCCACCAGTTCGACTCCCAGTGGGACCACGCCCACCAGTTCGACTCCCAGTGGGACCACGCCCACCAGTTCGACTCCCAGTGGGACCACGCCCACCAGTTCGACTCCTGGTGGGACCACACCCACCAGTTCGACTCCCAGAGGGACCACGCCCACCAGTTCGACTCCCAGTGGGACCACACCCACCAGTTCGACTCCCAGTGGGACCACAGCCACCAGTTCGATTCCCAGTGGGACCACACCCATCGGTTCGACTCCCAGTGGGACCACAGCCACCATTTCGATTCCCAGTGGGACCACAGCCACCAGTTCGACTCCCAGTGGGACCACAGCCACCAGTTCGATTCCCAGTGGGACCACACCCATCGGTTCGACTCCCAGTGGGACCACAGCCACCATTTCGATTCCCAGTGGGACCACAGCCACCAGTTCGACTCCCAGTGGGACCACACCCACCAGTTCGACTCCCAGTGGGACCACACCCACCAGTTCGACTCCCAGTGGGACCACACCCACCAGTTCGACTCCTGGTGGGACCACGGCCACCAGTTCGACTCCCGGTGGGACCACGCCCACCAGTTCGACTCCCAGTGGGACCACGCCCCCTACCCGCCCTCCTAGAGGTCTACGACTATTCAACACCTACACCCCAAGTGTACTAGTTCCACTGCGCTTCTAGTTCTCAAGCACTACAACGTGTCCCCCACCACGCCCTCAAGCGCCACAAGCAGCCCTCAAACAATCGCTGGAGCGCTACAAGTAGTGGAGCAGCACCTTGAGGCGCCACCACCCACCCCCGCTGAAGGGCACCGAAGCATCACGGTCTGGCGAGGGAGAGAGACGGGATATATCACCGGAAAGTGTTCCTTCCGCTCTCGTGTTGGCAGTGGACAGGCTGCCTTGGCCTCCAGGATATGACTGGTGGCTTGCGTGTGTGTGTGTGTGTGCGTGTGTGTGTGTGTGTGTGTGTGTGTGTGTGTGTGTTATAGTGACTGCCCACTCACAATAACGTGTCTGACTCTTTGGACGCGGAGCATTCATTGTTATGATGACAGTGTCTTTGAAAACCACCATCACCATCATCATCATACGCTCCACCATCATCATTACACTCCACCATTATCATCATCATTCTCAGCCATCATCATACGCTCCACCATCACCAACAAATAGAATAAAAACTGTTTTTTCTTTCTATTATCTTTTTCTCCTTATGAGTTCTCTATAATTTTAATATGTATTTATTCTTCAGATTGTTATAAATTATACGTCTCTAAGCACAAGGTCTAACTGAAATACTTTTTTAATAAAGAAAAAGAAAATTATTATCTAATTTTATTTACACGCGCATTATATATATATATATATATATATATATATATATATATATATATATATATATATATATATGATATAACGGCTTCAACAACGGCTTCTCCAATGGTTTCGTGGAAGACATCATAAGAAGGAAAGTGAAACGCCATGCAACCTCTCAAGAGACAACTAACACAACACCTATACCCCCTATTAGACTATTTTACAGGAACTTCTTTTCCACAGCTCATAAAACGGAGGAAAGGGTCCTGAAAGATATTGTCAGTAGAAACGTTATCCCTACAGACAAAAATCAGAAGATACAACTGACGATTTACTATAAAACCAGAAAAACGGCCAGCCTACTCATGAGAAACTCTCCAGACACAAAGCAGAACGCTTTAAAAGAGACCAACGTCATCTATGCCTTCAAATGCCCTCTTGGGGACTGTAAGCTCCAAAAAAAACAGTATATAGGCAAGACAACAATATCTCTTTCCAGGCGTTTAACGATGCATAAGCAACAGGGCTCCATTAAGGAACATATAATCTCTTCCCACAAACAAACCATCACCAGAGAAATCTTAGCAAACAACACAGAAATCATCGATAGATACAGCGATAGCAGGCGGCTAGACGTCTGCGAGGCACTACACATCAAGAAGTCAACACCAGCAATCAACAGCCAATTAATGCACAACTATATTCTACCCACTTCAAGACTCCGCTCCAATATAGAAGCATCAAGAAATATGGACCAATAGGCTTTCTACAATTATTTCCATTCAATACCCATTGTTTCGTGGTCTGTCATGTGTTTGAAATTAATACCCATTCAATACCCATTGTTTCGTGTTCTGTCTTGTGTTGGAATTTAATACCCATTGTTGAAAGTTCGTTTTTCACCTCATCCACCTCACCCAAATGTAGATATAAACCTCGAAGATATGTAAGCTCTATTCAGTTTCAGTTGTGTGTTTGTAAACTAAAGTCTTTGAAATTGTAATAAGTTTTACGAAACGCGCTCAAGTGTCGCGTCAGACTAGAAATAAAAATGAATTTTGGAGAATTGATCTTTGAATTACCATCAACAGTAAAAAGAAACATAAGAAAGATAGAAAAAATTCGTGTTAGAATTATTAATCTTACTTTTTCGGTCATATTTAATAATATATATATATATATATATATATATATATATATATATATATATATATATATATATATATATATATATATAGATATATATATAGATATATATATATATATATATATATATATATATATATATATATATATATATATATATATATATATATATATATATATATATATATGGGAAGAGAAATCTTCCCATAACCAAACCATCGCCAGAGAAATCCTAGTAAACAACACAGAAATCATCGATAGATACAGCGATAGCAGGCGGCTTGACGTTTGCGAGGCACTACACATCAAGAAGTCAACACCAGCAATCAACAGCCAATTATTGCACAACTATATTCTACCCACCTCAAGACTCCGCTCCAATATAGAAGCATCAAGAAATATGGACCAATAGGCTTTCTACAAACACTTCTATTCAATACCCATTGTTTCTGTTCTGTCTTGTGTTGATACTTTTAATACCCTATTAATATCCCCTCTTGTTCTGTCTTGTGTTAATGCCACATCACCCCTCCCACCTCACTCAAACGTAGATATAAAATCAGAGATACGTAAGTTCTAATCAGTTGTGTATTTGTGAAGTCTTTGAAAATGTAATAAGTTTTACGAAACGCGCCCGTGTCGCGTCAGACTAGAAATAAAAATGAATTTTGGAGAAGTGATTTTTGATTTACCTCCAACAGTGAAGCGTAATGTACGAAAGATTGAGAAAATTCGTGTTAGAATTATTAATCTTACTTTTTCGGTCATATTTAATAATACATGTCTACAGGAAAGACTGCTACCAAAATATACTAATATATATATATATATATATATATATATATATATATATATATATATATATATATATATATATATATATATATATATATATATATCACTAAGAACTCTTTGACCCGGCCAGGATTCGAACCCATGCCGTCCAGGATCACCCCTAAACGTACACGGTACTGTGACCACCGCACCAACGATCGTCTATAAGGATTGGTCAGTCTTGGCGATTATTAACTAAGACTGACCAATCCCTATAGACGATCATTGGTGCGGTGGTCACGGTACTGTGTACGTTTAGGGGTGATCCTGGACGGCATGGGTTCGAATCCTGGCTGGGTCAAAGCGTTCATGCAGCTTTCTCATATATATATATATATATATATATATATATATATATATATATATATATATATATATATATATATATATATATATATATATAACTGAAAACTCATATTGTCCAGGGGACCATTCTGGCTTGTTCGCATATATATATATGTCGTACCTAGTAGCCAGAACGCACTTCTATGCCTACTATGCAAGGCCCGATTTGCCTAATAAGCCAAGTTTTCATGAATTAATTGTTTTTCGACCACCTAACCTACCTAACCTAACCTAATTTTTTTGACTACCTAACCTAACCTAACCTATAAAGATAGGTTAGGTTAGGTTAGGTAGGGTTGATTAGGTTCGGTCATATATCTACGTTAATTTTAACTCCAATAAAAAAAAATTTACCTCATACGTAATGAAATGGATAGCTTTATCATTTCATAAGAAAAAAATTATAGAAAATATATTAATTCAGGAAAACTCGGCTTATTAGGGAAATCGGGCCTTGCATAGTAGGCCGAGAAGTGCGTTCTGGACCTAGATTCAGGAAGCTCTGTGTATTTCTTCGTAAGTGGGTTTGCTACGAAGGTTCCTAAGTGCGCCCTAAGAAGATGCTTAGGTGCGATTCAATAAGGTATACTTAGGAAGAAAATTGTTGGTTCACCTGCGTGCCGATAGAGGTCATTACTGTGTTTCGTTTGGCCAATCAGAGAGCAGGAACATTCTTCATATTGAAGATTTAGCGCTGGCTTATCGGAGCTCTACTGCCGCCTATTTACGTCGAATTTTCTTATAAAATTAGTATATTTCGAAGTAAAACAATGTTTTTTCAACTTCTACAGCCAGCACCGACATTGTAGTAAACAAATATGTTACATTTGTTGTTTACCTACGTAATTCTAAGAGATACTGTGTAGCTGTCCTTGTTGCTCGGAAGATGCGCTGACAATTATTGTATATATTTACTGAATTTACCCAAGGGCCACTAACTATCTAGTGGCCTCGAAGAGGACAGAAAGCCGGCGGCTTGTTAAAGGGCCCGCCAATTGTCTTAATGATATTTTTTAGCTGGAATTTGGCATTTACGGCTTCAGCGGGTAGGCGGTTCCATGGGTTTATAGCCCTCTTGGTGGAAAAAAACATCTGTTTTCAGTCCTACTTGAGAGAACATACTCTCCAACACTATATCTGTGATTGTCCTGTTATCAGTGACTTCATACCAAATGGTATGAGGTATTTTGAGCTCTGTAATTACTTCATACACTCAGGAATATTGGAAGATATTCTTGTGCTGCACCCAGATTTTGCCAGTGGAGGCTAATAGATCAGCATTAAGTATTTTGTTCTCTACTAATTCCATGTATGACTGGCCATCCTGTGAGGTGAGGATGTTGGGTGAGCTGGTAGCTGGTTTTTGATCTACACTGTGTGGTCCTTTATACAGAATAGGAAAGCAGCACATTGCTATGTATACCTAAACATGTTTAAAAATACATTGTTTGAGAGGAGTTTTGTAGAAACTGGTAAGAGTAATTATAATATAATGTTTCCATGATTTAGTGCTTACCTCTTGTGAAAATTGCTTAGAGTTGTTTAGTCAGAGTTGATTTGTTTTTTGTATTGAGGCTGGTATTTTCTAAATTGATTCCATGTACAGTATGTCTAACCATCCTGTGAGATGGGAGTATTAGATAAACTTATAGCTAGTTTTTTATCTACACTGTGTAATATTCCATATAGAATAGGGTAGCAGCACATTGCTGTGTATACCTAATCTTCTTAATAAAAAAAATCAGTAATAAAGATTTTAAATTATAGTTTGTATTATTACAAATACAGTACTGTATTATCCTTATTAAATCATGTTGACCATGGATCATTAAGATCTCATGTTGATATGTAATACAAGTCATATTTCTTTTGAACTGCTAATCCATGCTAATCATTCATTAAATTGTGCATTATGTCTCAATTTTTCACTTCCTTGGATATACTGTACAGTACAAAAAGATAGGATAAAAATAAACCAGTAATATTTCTTTCATTATATTTTTCATTTAAATAACTGCATCAATATTTTTACAGCTGACAGGATTTGTTTTACCATACAGGTGCATTATATATTTGTTAAAAAAAATTTGGTTTATTGTTACACACAATGGTGCTACATAGCCTTCCCAGCTTGGTGCCTTCTTTTAATACTTACTGATTAAAAAATAAATAATAAATACATTTTATTCAGGAAAAGTACATACAGTTGATTTACAAACATAATGTTGGATTTATAGACAGAGCTAGTACATACAATACCTAAAGCCACTAATACTCTAGCATTTCGGGCAAGGTGTGGGGGAAAAAACACAGACTAAAACTTAATAGTAATCGGGATTAGGTATAAATTGTGTTGAAAGAAGGAATAAAAAATACAAAAAGGGGGGTTAGCATAGCATAACTCAGCAATTGCACATGTTGGTGAACAGCGTTGTTTAAAAAATAGCAAGACATGGGTTGACATTTAGGAGGTAAGTTAGGTTACATGGAGTTAATTAGGCAGTACTTGGTTTAACTCTTAAACTGGTTGAGAGAGGTACAGCCTTTGACATGGTTCGGGAGGTCATTCCACATTCTGGGTCCCTTGATTTGTAGAGCACTTCTAGTTTGGTTACACACAGCCAAATTGAGTAACAGGAAGAGGTCTTGGACACAAATTTGTTCCATGCTAAATGTAGAGGAATCAGCTGAGTATTCCTCAAATAAAATAAGTTGCCTCAGCTTATAAGGTAAATAAAATAAGCATTTCTCAAATAAGTAGCTGCCTCACCTCACTGCCTTACTGCTACATAGCCTTCCCGGCATGGTGCCTTCTTTTGATAATTACTTGTTCCACACCCAAATTGTATAACAGGAAGAGGTTTTGGACCCCTACTTCCCTCTCTCTTTTTTAATAATCTACAGTATATAGTCATAATTATAGCTTTAAGTATTCAATGAATAAAGTTTGTGACATTTTTACCCTTCTCCTTACCAAACATCATTTGTGCAGCATATTTTTATTTTATGTCTCACCCAGATTTAATTTCTAAATAAAACCAAACTAAATAAATTAGAAATGGGTATGTATAGCTAAGGTACACCCTTACTACTAGGTGAACAGGGGCATTTGGTGATAGTAAATGATCCCATCAGGCAGGGCTCATCACCTCTCATATTTCATGTTCACCAGTGTTTATTTACTTAATAACTACTGGTATAATATCTTGCTATTATAAAACTAATTCTACTATCATCAAACACATATTTACTTCAAGTTTCAAGCAGAGAATGCATATATAACTAACACGAAGGATTACTCTCCACTAGATTCACCAGCTATAATGTTTTGGTCATGTTCCAATATCATAAATCGATCCCAGTGTTATGTAGTAGAGAAAAAATGACTTATATCCAGTTTACGTAAAGCTACGAGTGGTCGAAACCACACTTAAATCCCGGAATGAACTTACGAAGGTTTTTCCACTTAGGGTAGCTCTTTGAATACGGACCTAGCCGCCACGAAGGCGCTAAGAAGGAATTCGTTCTTAGCTAAGAGGAAAAACCTTCGTAAGTACCTTCCTGAATCCGGCCCTTGGGGCTACTAGGTACGACATATATATATATATATATATATATATATATATATATATATATATGCACACACTTGCCTAAACACGCAAGTCAGAACGTATAGAAACTTTTAGACACACAACATCCAAGTGTCTAAAAGTTTCTATACCTTCTGACTTGCGTGTTTAGGCAAGTGTGTGCATTAAGCATGGACCACGTGTTCTCCCATATAACAGGGCTTGATGGAAAACGTCAATTGCCTCTCACTATACCATTGCCTGAGGGGCCGGATTCAGGAAGGTACTTACGAAGGTTTTTTCTCTTAGCTAAGAACGAATTCCGTCTTAGCGCCTTCGTGGCGGCTAGGTCCGTATTCAAAGAGCTACCCTAAGTGGAAAAATCTTCGTAAGTTCATTCCGGGATTTAAGTGTGGTTTCGACCACTCGTAGCTTTACGTAAACTGGATATAAGTCATTTTTTCTCTACTACATAACACTGGGATCGATTTATGATATTGGAACATGACCAAAACATTATAGCTGGTGAATCTAGTGGAGAGTAATCCTTCGTGTTAGTTATATATGCATTCTCTGCTTGAAACTTGAAGTAAATATGTGTTTGATGATAGTAGAATTAGTTTTATAATAGCAAGATATTATACCAGTAGTTATTAAGTAAATAAACACTGGTGAACATGAAATATGAGAGAAGGTGAAGAGCCCTGCCTGATGGGATCATTTACTATCACCAAATGCCCCTGTTCACCTAGTAGTAAGGGTGTACCTTAGCTATACATACCCATTTCTAATTTATTTAGTTTGGTTTTATTTTTAAATTAAATCTGGGTGAGACATAAAATAAAAATATGCTGCACAAATGATGTTAGGTAAGGAAAAGGGTAAAAATGTCAAAAACTTTATTCATTGAATACTTAAAGCTATAATTATGACTATATAGATTATTAAAAAAGAGAGAGGGAAGTAGGGGTCCAAGACCTCTTCCTGTTATACAATTTGGGTGTGGAACAAGTAATTATCAAAAGAAGGCACCATGCCGGGAAGGCTATGTAGCAGTGAGGCAGTGAGGTGAGGCATCTACTTATTTGAGAAATGCTTATTTTATTTACCTTATAAGCTGAGGCAACTTATTTTATTTGAGGAATACTCAGCTGATTCCTCTACATTTAGCATGGAACAAATTTGTGTCCAAGACCTCTTCCTGTTACTCAATTTGGCTGTGTGTAACCAAACTAGAAGTGCTCTACAAATCAAGGGACCCAGAATGTGGAATGACCTCCCGAATCATGTCAACGGCTGTACCTCTCTCAACCAGTTTAAGAGTTAAACCAAGTACTGCCTAATTAACTCCATGTAACCTAACTTACCTCCTAAATGTCAACCCATGTCTTGCTATTTTTTAAACAACGCTGTTCACCAACATGTGCAATTGCTGAGTTATGCTATGCTAACCCCCCTTTTTGTATTTTTTATTCCTTCTTTCAACACAATTTATACCTAATCCCGATTACTATTAAGTTTTAGTCTGTTTTTTTCCCCCCACACCTTGCCCGAAATGCTAGAGTATTAGTGGCTTTAGGTATTGTATGTACTAGCTCTGCCTATAAATCCAACATTATGTTTGTAAATCAACTGTATGTACTTTTCCTGAATAAAATGTATTTATTATTTATTTTTTAATCAGTAAGTATTAAAAGAAGGCACCAAGCTGGGAAGGCTATGTAGCACCATTGTGTGTAACAATAAACCAAATTTTTTTAACAAATAATGCACCTGTATGGGAAAACAAATCCTGTCAGCTGTAAAAATACTGATGCAGTTATTTAAATGAAAAATATAATGAAAGAAATATTACTGGTTTAATTTTTCCTTTCTTTTTGTACTGTACAGTATATCCAAGGAAGTGAAAAATTGAGACATAATGCACAATTTAATGAATGATTAGCATGGATTAGCAGTTCAAAAGAAATATGACTTGTATTACATATCAACATGAGATCTTAATGATCCATGGTCAACATGATTTAATAAGGATAATACAGTACTGTATTTGTAATAATACAAACTATAATTTAAAATCTTTATTACTGATTTTTTTTATTAAGAAGATTAGGTATACACAGCAATGTGCTGCTACCCTATTCTATATGGAATATTACACAGTGTAGATAAAAAACTAGCTATAAGTTTATCTAATACTCCCATCTCGCAGGATGGTTAGACAAACTGTACATGGAATCAATTTAGAAAATACCAGCCTCAATACAAAAAACAAATCAACTCTGACTAAACAACTCTAAGCAATTTTCACAAGAGGTAAGCACTGAATCATGGAAACATTATATTATAATTACTCTTACCAGTTTCTACAAAACTCCTCTCAAACAATGTATTTTTAAACATGTTTAGGTATACACAGCAATGTGCTGCTTCCCTATTCTGTCTAAAGGACCACACAGTGTAGATAAAAAACCAGCTACAAGCTCACCTCACAGGATGGCCAGTCATACATGGAATTAGGAGAGAACAAAATACTTAATGCTGATCTATTAGCCTCCACTGGCAAAATCTGGGTGCAGCACAAGAATATCTTCCAATATTCCTGAGTGTATGAAGTAATTACAGAGCTCAAAATACCTCATACCATTTGGTATGAAGTCACTGATAACAGGACAATCACAGATATAGTGTTGGAGAGTATGTTCTCTCAAGTAGGACTGAAAACAGATGTTTTTTTTCCACCAAGAGGGCTATAAACCCATGGAACCGCCTACCCGCTGAAGCCGTAAATGCCAAATTCCAGCTAAAAAATATAATTAAGACAATTGGCGGGCCCTTCAACAAGCCGCCGGCATTCTGTCCTCTTCGAGGTCACTAGATAGTTAGTGGCCCTTGGGTAAATTCAGTAAATATATACAATAATTGTCAGCGCATCTTCCGAGCAACAAGGACAGCTACACAGTATCTCTTAGAATTACGTAGGTAAACAACAAATGTAACATTTGTTTACTACAATGTCGGTGCTGGCTGTAGAAGTTGAAAAAACATTGTTTTACTTCGAAATATACTAATTTTATAAGAAAATTCGACGTAAATAGGAGGCAGTAGAGCTGCGATAAGCCAGCGCTAAATCTTCAATATGAAGAATGTTGCTGCTCTCTGATTGGCCAAACGAAACACAGTAGTGACCTCTATCGGCACGCAGGTGAACCAACAATTTTTCTTCCTAAGTATACCTTATTGAATCGCACCTAAGCATCTTCTTAGGGCGCACTTAGGAACCTTCGTAGCAAACCCACTTACGAAGAAATACACAGAGCTTCCTGAATCTAGGTCCTGGAGAGGATGGGTTGTCTGGGAGTTAAATACCCCAGAATTCCCACCTCTTTTAAGGGCTCTTGAGTGTTGTGTAGTGGGTATAAGTGCGTACCTGCCATCTTGGTGGCCAGGGTTCAAGTCCCCTGGTGGGTGTTGTGTGTCTAAAAGTATATATATATATATATATATATATATATATATATATATATATATATATTTATATATATATATATATATATATATATATATATATATATATATATATATATATATATATATATATATATATATAGAAGGGGTACCACCTCTGGTGCAAGTGTAGGGACCCATAGCCTCGGAGAAGAAAATAAAGAGTACTCAGAGAAGACCTTGTGGATCCTCACTGAACACTTTGATATTTTCTTTTTCTACCACCCCTATTCTTTTGGTATGTGTGTATATTTATGTAACTTTATTTGAAAATGTCATTACACAAAAAAAGTTACAATATTGATTACATGCAGGGTACAAGGCTGTGTGTGTATATATATATATATATATATATATATATATATATATATATATATATATATATATATATATATATATATATATATATATATATATATATATAATATTCATATAATATCCACTGGCTGCGTGGGGCAGGCAGTTTTTTTTTATTATTATTTTCTACCACAGACGCGGCCACACATTTACAATGCTAACCAGCATATATACATTTTCTTCTGTCCTCCACGGACAGGGTGAGAGATCTGTTAAACATATAGTTCAGGGATTTATTGAATAATCAACCACAGAAGGTGATTGTAGTGCTTTTAAAATGCTAATCTAAGCTACAGACATAAATACATAGATACACAGAGTTACGCCTGCCCTACATAAAGTGGTGGGGGCAGGCAGTGGGTGTGTGTGTGTGTGTGGGGCAGGCAGTGGGTGTGTGGGGGCAGGCAGTGGGTGTGTGTGTGTGTGGGGGCAGGCAGTGGGTGTGTGTGTGTGTGTGGGGCAGGCAGTGGGTGTGTGGGGGCAGGCAGTGGGTGTGTGTGTGTGTGTGGGGCAGGCAGTGGGTGTGTGTGTGTGTGGGGCAGGCAGTGGGTGTGTGTGTGGGGCAGGCAGTGTGTGTGTGTGTGTGGGGCCGGCAGTGGGTGTGTGTGTGTGTGTGGGGGCAGGCAGTGGGTGTGTGTGTGTGTGTGTGTGTGGGGCAGGCAGTGGGTGTGTGTGTGTGTGTGGGGCCGGCAGTGGGTGTGTGTGTGTGTGGGGGCAGGCAGTGGGATGACGGGGCGGGTATCCCGCCTCCACCTACCCAGCTTCTGACAAACGTCACCACAAGACAACAACGGGACCTCATATCCAGTACTATGAGTCACACCCGTGTTGCAGGAACCCGCTACACTGTACTCTCACGGTAGAGGGATTTCTTCCAGGAATATACTCGTACTTTACATCCTTCTTGGAGTAGTGACTGACCCGCCAGGCTCTCCTGAAACTGATGGACGCCTACCACTCTACAGTCTATCTGGCAACACAAATTATAGTATTGGAAACACTACATGGTACTTAAGGTTCTGAATCCCGTTGGAAAAACTTCTCAGGAACAGTGCAGGGACCTTTGACAAGCTGTTGGCTGCCTGTCCCCATTGAGGCCACTAGAGAGAGATGGTAGCCCTCGGGTAAATTCAGGTAAATTATGGCCGGGAAATTGAATTATGCAGGTCGTGGTGTGCGGGATGAGAGAATAGTGAATAGGTGTTTGTGTATTCTTGAAGGTAAGGGGGGGGAGGAGGAATGTGGGGTGCAGGATTAGGGGGGACGAAGGAGGGTGGGGGGAGGGGGGGGGGCTGAAAGGCTGGATGAGAGGGTTAAGGAAGGACTCAATTCTGCTTAGAGGATTTGTTCCACTAATTCGATTGTCTAAAGTGGAGTTGTGGCTTGTTGATACCTGGTATTGTGTGGCGAGGCATGGCTGGGTCACCATGGCTGGGTCACCATGGCTGGGTCACCATGGCTGGGTCACCATGGCTGGGTCACCGTGGCTGGGTCACCGTGGCTGGGTCACCGTGGCTGGGTCACCGTGGCTGGGTCACCATGGCTGGGTCACCGTGGCTGGGTCACCGTGGCTGGGTCACCGTGGCTGGGTCACCGTGGCTGGGTCACCGTGGCTGGGTCACCGTGGCTGGGTCACCATGGCTGGGTCACCATGGCTGGGTCACCTTGGCTGGGTCACCGTGGCTGGGTCACCATGGCTGGGTCACCGTGGCTGGGTCACCATGGCTACCCTTCACCTGCAGGACGGGTAACTTAGCCTCACTCTACAGTATGGTGTCGTGTGGGTGTAAGACTGTGTTGTATAGTGTACACGTTTACTGTACATTGTGGTACTGTTTGGTTTGTTACAGTGAAGCTGAGGAGTCGGGTAAAGTGGTGTTGGGTAGTTTAGTGTTGCTAATCACGGTGAAGTTTGCTCTGGCAAACTGTAGTCTTGTTTGTTGTTGGTTTAGATTCAAGTACTCAGAGCAAAAGTTGCAAGTAGCACGGGCTATGGTGAGCCCCGTAGTGGACTGAAGGGGGGGGGACTGTAGTGTTGTTGTTGTTGTTTTAGATTTAGCTACTCAGAACGAAATGCCCGTGTGTATTGTGGTCTAATAGTGTGTGTGTATTGTGGTCTAATAGTGTGTGTGTATTGTGGTCTAATAGTGTGTGTGTATTGTGGTCTAATAGTGTGTGTGTATTGTGGTCTAATAGTGTGTGTGTATTGTGGTCTAATAGTGTGTGTGTATTGTGGTCTAATAGTGTGTGTGTATTGTGGTCTAATAGTGTGTGTGTATTGTGGTCTAATAGTGTGTGTGTATTGTGGTCTAATAGTGTGTGTGTATTGTGGTCTAATAGTGTGTGTGTATTGTGGTCTAATAGTGTGTGTGTATTGTGGTCTAATAGTGTGTGTGTATTGTGGTCTAATAGTGTGTGTGTATTGTGGTCTAATAGTGTGTGTGTATTGTGGTCTAATAGTGTGTGTGTATTGTGGTCTAATAGTGTGTGTGTATTGTGGTCTAATAGTGTGTGTGTATTGTGGTCTAATAGTGTGTGTGTATTGTGGTCTAATAGTGTGTGTGTATTGTGGTCTAATAGTGTGTGTGTATTGTGATATAATGTAGTTCAGAAGCGTAGTCCAGTAGTGTGGTGCAGGATAGTATGGTGCAGGATAGTACAGTGTAGGATAGTGTGTTGCAGGATACTACAGTGTGGGATAGTGTGGTGCAGGATACTACAGTGTGGGATAGTGTGGTGCAGGATAGTACAGTGTAGGATAGTGTGTTGTAGGATACTACAGTGTAGGATAGTGTGGTGCAGGATAGTACAGTGTAGGATAGTGTGGTGCAGGATAGTACAGTGTAGGATAGTGTGGTGCAGGATACTACAGTGTGGGATAGTATGGTGCAGGATAGTACAGTGTAGGATAGTGTGGTGCAGGATACTACAGTGTGGGATAGTATGGTGCAGGATAGTACAGTGTAGGATAGTGTGTTGTAGGATACTACAGTGTGGGATAGTATGGTGCAGGATAGTACAGTGTAGGATAGTGTGGTGCAGGATAGTACAGTGTAGGATAGTGTGGTGCAGGATACTACAGTGTGGGATAGTATGGTGCAGGATAGTACAGTGTAGGATAGTGTGTTGTAGGATACTACAGTGTAGGATAGTGTGGTGCAGGATAGTACAGTGTAGGATAGTGTGTTGTAGGATACTACAGTGTAGGATAGTGTGGTGCAGGATAGTACAGTGTAGGATAGTGTGGTGCAGGATAGTACAGTGTAGGATAGTGTGGTGCAGGATACTACAGTGTGGGATAGTATGGTGCAGGATAGTACAGTGTAGGATAGTGTGGTGCAGGATACTACAGTGTGGGATAGTATGGTGCAGGATAGTACAGTGTAGGATAGTGTGTTGTAGGATACTACAGTGTGGGATAGTATGGTGCAGGATAGTACAGTGTAGGATAGTGTGGTGCAGGATAGTACAGTGTAGGATAGTGTGGTGCAGGATACTACAGTGTGGGATAGTATGGTGCAGGATAGTACAGTGTAGGATAGTGTGGTGCAGGATAGTACAGTGTAGGATAGTGTGGTGCAGGATAGTACAGTGTAGGATAGTGTGGTGCAGGATAGTACAGTGTAGGATAGTGTGTTGTAGGATAGTACAGTGTAGGATAGTGTGGTGCAGGATACTACAGTGTGGGATAGTGTGGTGCAGGATACTACAGTGTGGGATAGTGTGGTGCAGGATACTACAGTGTGGGATAGTGTGGTGCAGGATACTACAGTGTGGGATAGTGTGGTGCAGGATAGTACAGTGCAGGATAGTACAGTGTAGGATAGTGTGGTGCAGGATACTACAGTGTGGGATAGTGTGGTGCAGGATACTACAGTGTGGGATAGTATGGTGCAGGATAGTACAGTGTAGGATAGTGTGGTGCAGGATAGTACAGTGTAGGATAGTGTGGTGCAGGATACTACAGTGTGGGATAGTATGGTGCAGGATAGTACAGTGTAGGATAGTGTGGTGCAGGATAGTACAGTGTAGGATAGTGTGGTGCAGGATAGTGTGGTGCAGGATAGTACAGTGTGGGATAGTATGGTGCAGGATAGTACAGTGTAGGATAGTATGGTGCAGGATAGTACAGTGTAGGATAGTGTGGTGCAGGATAGTATGGTGCAGGATAGTACAGTGTGGGATAGTGTGGTGCAGGATACTACAGTGTGGGATAGTGTGGTGCAGGATACTACAGTGTAGGATAGTGTGGTGCAGGATAGTATGGTGCAGGATACTACAGTGTGGGATAGTATGGTGTAGGATAGTACAGTGTAGGATAGTGTAGTGCAGGATAGTACAGTGTAGGATAGTGTGGTGCAGGATAGTATGGTGCAGGATAGTACAGTGTAGGATAGTGTAGTGCAGGATAGTACAGTGTAGGATAGTGTGGTGCAGGATAGTATGGTGCAGGATAGTACAGTGTAGGATAGTGTGGTGCAGGATAGTACAGTGTAGGATAATGTGGTGCAGGATAGTATGGTGCAGGATAGTACAGTGTAGGATAGTGTAGTGCAGGATAGCGTGCAGTGCTCCGGGAGAAGGCGTGACCTCCTAGACGCGTACCTCTGATGGAATACCCATTGGTATAATTACCTGGCCATTGTGTTCCTTTCTCAGAACCAAGCAACACCTTCAAGAACACCACCACAACACAGGTGTTGTTGCCGCCAGAAGTGATCCACCAGTTGACTTCATGGAACTTTAACTCGTTTATTTTCGTCATGAGCGTTGAACAGCCACGATCTTGTTTATAGTTATCGTAGTTTTCTAGTAGTATTGTAATTACTTCTGCAGTGATGTGGATGGCGTGGAAGCGTAGGAGGAGTGGGTTGGTTTGTGGTGGGTATTTAGTGTTGATTGACCTGGTATTAGATGGGGGATACACTGGGGATTGGCTTGGTATTGACTGGGGATTCGATTGGTATAGACTGGGTATTCGATTGGTATAGACTGGGTATTCGATTGGTATAGACTGGGTATTCGATTGGTATAGACTGGGTATTCGATTGGTATAGACTGGGTATTCGATTGGTATAGACTGGGTATTCGATTGGTATAGACTGGGTATTCGATTGGTATAGACTGGGTATTCGATTGGTATAGACTGGGTATTCGATTGGTATAGACTGGGTATTCGATTGGTATAGACTGGGTATTGGGTAATTAGGAGGTAGTTGTTAGGGTGATACGAGGTGAGCCTTTCAAAGTTTGTTGGATTGTCACCTTTGCTTATGACGTCACAGGTGATAAATAAATGATTTTAATTTTACCTTAGTGGCCAAATTTATTGGGCAGCGTCACTCATCCTGCTATGGAATATCCCTCCTGAGGCACAGTGCTGGTCAGCGTCACTCATCCTGCTATGGAATATCCCTCCTGAGGCACAGTGCTGGTCAGCGTCACTCATCCTGCTATGGAATATCCCTCCTGAGGCACAGTGCTGGTCAGCGTCACTCATCCTGCTATGGAATATCCCTCCTGAGGCACAGTGCTGGTCAGCGTCACTCATCCTGCTATGGAATATCCCTCCTGAGGCACAGTGCTGGTCAGCGTCACTCATCCTGCTATGGAATATCCCTCCTGAGGCACAGTGCTGGTCAGCGTCACTCATCCTGCTATGGAATATCCCTCCTGAGGCACAGTGCTGGTCAGCGTCACTCATCCTGCTATGGAATATCCCTCCTGAGGCACAGTGCTGGTCAGCGTCACTCATCCTGCTATGGAATATCCCTCCTGAGGCACAGTGCTGGTCAGCGTCACTCATCCTGCTATGGAATATCCCTCCTGAGGCACAGTGCTGGTCAGCGTCACTCATCCTGCTATGGAATATCCCTCCTGAGGCACAGTGCTGGTCAGCGTCACTCATCCTGCTATGGAATATCCCTCCTGAGGCACAGTGCTGGTCAGCGTCACTCATCCTGCTATGGAATATCCCTCCTGAGGCACAGTGCTGGTCAGCGTCACTCATCCTGCTATGGAATATCCCTCCTGAGGCACAGTGCTGGTCAGCGTCACTCATCCTGCTATGGAATATCCCTCCTGAGGCACAGTGATGGGCAGCGTCACTCATCCTGCTATGGAATATCCCTCCTGAGGCACAGTGCTGGTCAGCGTCACTCATCCTGCTATGGAATATCCCTCCTGAGGCACAGTGATGGTCAGCGTCACTCATCCTGCTATGGAATATCCCTCCTGAGGCACAGTGATGGTCAGCGTCACTCATCCTGCTATGGAATATCCCTCCTGAGGCACAGTGCTGGTCAGCGTCACTCATCCTGCTATGGAATATCCCTCCTGAGGCACAGTGATGGTCAGCGTCACTCATCCTGCTATGGAATATCCCTCCTGAGGCACAGTGATGGTCAGCGTCACTCATCCTGCTATGGAATATCCCTCCTGAGGCACAGTGCTGGTCAGCGTCACTCATCCTGCTATGGAATATCCCTCCTGAGGCACAGTGATGGGCAGCGTCACTCATCCTGCTATGGAATATCCCTCCTGAGGCACAGTGGTGGTCAGCGTCACTCACCTGTGAGTGAACACGCCGCCATAGCATGCCAGGACACATCTACAGGAAGTCCCATATGGAAATAAATTTGAAGTTGTTAATTACATTCCAGCAGTGTTTGAGAGCCAGTATTTACCAAGGAATTCTTCTTAGGCAAGGATCTCCCGGGAAATCCTAACAGGGAAATTTCCTTTGTGTGTGTGTGTGTGTGTGTGTGTGTGTGTGTGTGTGTGTGTGTGTGTGTGTGTGTGTGTGTGTGTGTGTGTGTGTGTGGGGGCACAAGAGAGACACTGGGCATCACGGGCGGGTGCCCAGGGCCAACAGTCTCCTATCTGCATGACGTCTTCTAGTCATGAGAGAACAGGAACTATCAAGTGTTGTGTGTTTTAGTGATGTGTGTGTGTGTGTGTGTACTCACCTAGTTGTGTCTGCAGGATCGAGCATTGACTCTTGGATCCCGCCTTTCGAGCATCGGTTGTTTACAGCAATGACTCCTGTCCTATTTCCCTATCATACCTGGTTTTAAAATTATGAATAGTATTTGCTTCCACAACCTGTTCCTGAAGTGCATTCCATTTCCCCACTACTCTCACGCTAAAAGAAAACTTCCTAACATCTCTGTGACTCATCTGAGTTTCAAGCTTCCATCCATGTCCTCTCGTTCTGTTACTATTCCGTGTGAACATTTCGTCTATGTCCACTCTGTCAATTCCTCTGAGTATCTTATACGTTCCTATCATGTCCCCCCTCTCCCTTCTTCTTTCTAGTGCCGTAAGGCACAGTTCCCTCAGGCGCTCTTCATACCCCATCCCTCGTAGCTCTGGGACGAGTCTCGTTGCAAACCTCTGAACCTTTTCCAGTTTCATTATATGCTTCTTCAGATGGGGACTCCATGATGAGGCGGCATACTCTAAGACTGGCCTTACGTAGGCAGTGTAAAGCGCCCTAAATGCCTCCTTACGTAGGTTTCTGAATGATGTTCTAACTTTTGCCAGTGTAGAGTACGCTGCTGTCGTTATCCTATTAATATGTGCCTCAGGAGATAGATTAGGTGTTACGTCCACCCCCAGGTCTCTTTCACGCGTCGTTACAGGTAGGCTGTTCCCCTTCATTGTGTACTGTCCCTTTGGTCTCCTATCTCCTAGTCCCATTTCCATAACTTTACATTTGCTCGTGTTGAATTCTAGTAGCCATTTCTCTGACCATCTCTGCAATCTGTTCAGGTCCTCTTGGAGGATCCTGCAATCCTCATCTGTCACAACTCTTCTCATCAACTTTGCATCATCCGCAAACATCGACATGTAGGACTCTACGCCTGTAAACATGTCGTTAACATATACAAGAAATAGAATTGGTCCCAGCACCGATCCTTGTGGTACTCCACTTGTTACTGTTCGCCAGTCCGACTTCTCGCCCCTTACCGTAACTCTTTGGCTCCTTCCTGTTAGGTAGTTCCTTATCCATTCTAGGACCTTTCCCCCCACCCCCGCCTGCCTCTCGAGCTTGAACAGCAGTCTCATGTGCGGTACTGTATCAAAGGCTTTTTGGCAGTCCAGAAATATGCAGTCTGCCCAACCATCTCTGTCCTGTCTTATCCTCGTTATTTTATCATAGAATTCCAGAAGGTTTGTTAGGCACGATTTCCCTGTCCAGAACCCATGTTGATGTTTGTTCACAAACCTAATGTTCTCCAGGTGTGCAACCAGTCGCAGCCTAATTATTCTTTCCAGTATTTTACAGGGGATGCTTGTCAGTGATACAGGTCTGTAGTTAAGTGCCTCCTCCCTATCTCCTTTCTTGAAGATCGGCACGACATTTGCCTTCTTCCAGCAACTGGGCAATTCTCCTGACATAAGTGACTCATTAAAGATCATTGCCAGAGGCACGCTGAGGGCCTGTGCTGCTTCTTTTAGTATCCACGGTGATACTTTGTCTGGTCCAACTGCTTTAGTTGCATCTAGAGTTGTCAACTGTTTCATTACCTCCTCTGCTGTCACCTCTATATCTGATAGTCTTTCATCTAGGGTAACCCCTTCCAACAATGGGAGCTGCTCAGGCTCGGTAGTGAACACTCCATGGAAACTGGCATTCAGTGCCTCGCAGATTTCCTTGTCACTTTCAGTATATGCCCCCTCTGTCTTCCTTAGTCTTGTCACTTGGTCGTTCACCGACATTTTTCTTCTTATATGACTGTGTAGTAACTTAGGTTGTTTTTTCGCTTTGATTGCAATATCGTTCTCATAGTCCCTTTCCGATGTTCGTCTTATGTTTGTGACGATAATCTCCTTCAAGAGATTGAGCCTGCTCTTCCCTCCAAAATTACGTCTTCACAATTATATAAAAGACTATGGAAGAAATGTCCAACAACGCCAACAACACCAGCACCAGCAAGGCTTGCCAGGGTGAGCAGAAACGTATGCAACCAGCCACCTGTTCGAACTCCAACCACCAAACTACCCGTTGATCGCTACGGCTCCGCTGATTGGTCGCCGGTCTGGCTGCACCTGCACTCGCCCCCAATACTACCTGATGTCTGGGGTCGCCCCAACATCAGTCCTCAGAATGTTCAGTGCTTTCGTAGCCAGCACTCCTCCCAGCTAGACGTTAGCGTGTACTGAGAGAGGTGGTGGCTTTAAGCCAATATTCCAGCACCTCCCACTTACCTTTGTGTTGCACTTCTTGTTATTTTGCCTTAACGTAACTTTCATTGTGTCATTTAAGTATTCTTATTATTTTGATTCATTGATTTTATTATAAGAATTTGTTTGTGCATTATTTTCATGTTTGATTTATTTAACGTAATTAAAATTTCATTGTTAAAGTTTACTTGTGTTTTGTGTGTCTTCTCCTTACCTTACCACAGACGAAGTTCCAGTTTTTCTATTTTTTTTTATAACTATGTGACGAGGCCATACCCCTAGCCTTAAACAGCCGAACACCAACGCGTTACCGTCACAAGTTATATGGGGGCCTGTCCTAGGAGCCTCACTCAGGTACTGGTGCCAAGTGGTAATTTATGGTAAGCGTATTTAACTCTGTTAACGTAGCTTTACTATTTTTCATTCAATTTCATTTTTTATAAGGTGCGGTGTATTGTGCATTACGAGAGTAACATATAGTGAAGGTGAGACAACTTTGGATTACGTGGTGACTGTAGGCCGCAGTCATACTCTTAATTGGTCATCTCTCCCTCCATGTTATTACTCGTATTTACCATCTATGTCCCTTGAATATTTCTCATTCTGACAGATCATCATATTGGTACCCTGGTACTGTGGTCTGCCCCGGGTCAAGAGTACCCAATCTTCTGCAATCTGACTGTAGGAGGACAAAGAGGGCCATAGTTCCTCTAGCTCGAACTTTAGTTGCTGAATTGGGACCTCAGCAGCAGTTCTCGTCACCAGTTGACACCTCGCACCCCTACACGTCAGTCAGAGATGATGATACATACAACGGTAGGGAATTAGCTTATTTTTTCAGAGCACAAAAGTTCGCTAATTCTGTAAGTATCATATTAAATTCAGTGGGAAAAACTTGCTTTATGTCCTATAGAGACTTGGCAAGGTATGCCTACATCCTTGGACTACCAATTTTACTTTTGAAGCATTTAACTGTTTCATTTGTTTTCGAAACTTTGTTTCATTTGTTAGTAGGATTTTCTTGCCCTTATTCTCTTACATGAGTACCGGGTACAAGATTTCCTGCGCCCTTGATTTAATTTAATCATTTAATATCTTTCACTTAACGTTAATTGTTAAAGATCACACAGGATAGGTGCCAGTTGCCACGTTGTCCTGTTTCTGACATTTCATTATTGAACATTCGTGTACCTTTATTTGCTAATTTCACCATGTTTCGTCTCCAAACTTTCCGTGCAAATCCAGCAGGTGAAATAGGGACTTTAAGTCGTGCCAAGAGGACTGAACTACAAACTCTTGCACATGAGTATCAACTAGAAGTTCCCTACCAAGCCAACAAAAATGACCTACACAACCTGTTGCTGGATTACTATTTAGAGCAAGGTAAGATAGACTCTGAAACTCATGAAACTTACTATATTGCAGAGAAAACTGACTTGGCTACGATGAAACTTAAACTAGAGCTGGCCAAGACTGAACGTGAGCAGCAAAGAGAAGCAGCTGCCATACGAAGGGAAGAGCACGAACGCGAAGCTGCTTTGAGGAGAGACGAACAAGAACGTGAAGCTGCCTTGAGGAGAGACGAACAAGAACGCGAAGCTGCCTTGAGGAGAGAAGAACACGAACGCGAGGTCGCATTACTCCGTGAACGTGAAAGAGTACAGCTTGAAACCAAACAACGCGAGTTGGAAATACAACGCGAACATGACAAGCAACAAGCGACTCTGGCTCTAGAGTGTCGTCAACGCGAAATCTCCTTGGAAACTTCACACTTCACCCAACGCCAGCAAGCTACTGCCAATCTTCCCGTCAGTTTTAATATATCACATGCAAGTAAGTTAATGCCATCCTTTGTAGAAGCAGAAGTTGATGTTTTTTTCACCACCTTTGAAACCCTTGCTAATCAACTCAGTTGGCCTGTCAACCAATGGGCCACACTTCTCAGAGTCCATCTTACAGGTAGAGCTGCAGTCACACTCAGTACTTTGGCGTCTGAGAATGACTACTACACTCTGAAACAAGCAGTGTTAGACGCCTACCTACTTTCCACCGAAAGTTATAGAAGGAAATTCCGTGACCACCTGAAGGCAAGTACCACTACCTTCCTCGAGTTTGCTAACACGAAACGGAGGTATTTCATGAAATGGCTGGAAGCAGCACATGTCTCTACTTTTACAGAACTCGTGAACCTGATGCTTGTTGAAGAATTCTTGAGACGTGTGCCGCCTCCTGTCCGCCTCTACTTAGCAGATAAAGAAGAAACCGACTACCTGAAGTGTGCTAAGTCGGCTGACACTTACAGCCTCATCCACCGGCTGACACCTGAACCATCCTCCAGTAAGAAGTCGTGGTACAGTTACGAGAAGGTGAGCCCCGATCAAGCTGGTTCACAACTGTACTGCAAGTATTGTAGACTCTATGGACATACCATAGACAAGTGTGGTAAGTCTCAATACAAGGGAACCACTGACCAACAACGACCCAAACCAACTCCTCCTAAGTCCGGTAAGCCTGTGATGAATGTTGGTGTTGATGTTAATGATCTTTCTCTTTTCAGTAACCACCTGTATACTGGAACTGTCTCTGCCAACGGTTCAAATCCGGAGGGACGTTTCAAATTGAAGATCTTGAGGGACACAGCGGCTCTACAATCGATCATCTTGAAGTCGGCTGTGCCCAACATAGTCTACACCGGGGAAACGGTCTTCATCACTGACCTCACTGCTACTACTCCATACCCTCTCGCCAGAGTCCACCTGGATTGTCCCTACGTGAACGGGGAAGTCCAAGTCGCCGTCAGGGAAAAGCCTTTTCCCATGCCTGGAGTGCAACTTCTCCTAGGCAACGACTTGGCAGAAGACCTGCAACCAACCAACCTGATCGTCATGGACAAACCCCAGGTGTGTAACTCTGTGCCAAGTAACCCTATTCTTGAGTATGTTCCAGCAGAGGTTCAAGAGAGTGAAGTTTCTCCTCCGGTTCTCGTGACCACCCGTGCACAAGCCGCACGTCCACAGCCAGCTGACTCTACTGCTACCGCTGTCCCTCAAGACCCTCAGAAACTACCCCCGCATCTGACCAAGTTGGAGTTCCGTAAGTTGCAGAGGGAAGATCTTACTTTAACACCATTGTTTTTCCAGGCTGAGACTCAACCCGACAGTATTCCTGGGTTCTTCCTAGAGAACGACTTGCTCTACCGCAGATATAGACCCAGTAAACTGAAGGAGGAGGACGATTGGGCCAACACCGAACAACTTGTGATTCCCACCAGCCTGCGGCCCACTATTCTACACCTGGCCCATGGAGCATTCTCCCACTACGGCTTCAACAAGACTTACCATGGGATTCGTCAAGACTACTACTGGCCAGGTATGGTAAACAACGTCAAACAGTACGTAAAACAGTGTCATACATGTCAGATGGCAGGCAAACCGAACGTCTCCATTCCCAGAGCACCACTGATTCCCATACAGGTGCCTGCGGAACCTTTCCACAGACTCATAATAGACTGTGTTGGTCCTTTACCTCGGACCAGTTCAGGTAACGCCTACATCCTAACCATCCTGTCTCCTACCACCAGATTTCCCATAGCAGTTCCAGTGAAGAACATCACGGCTGCTACGGTTATCAAACATCTATTGAAGATCTTCACTCAATACGGATTTCCCAGGGAGATTCAAAGTGACTGTGGCACCAACTTCACCAGTGATCTCTTCAAAAGGACACTGGAGGAGTTCAACATCAAACAGGTATTGTCCAGCCCCTATCATCCTGCTTCACAGGGTTCTCTTGAACGTAGTCATCAGACCATCAAAGCACTCTTGAAAAAGTTTTGTAGTGAAACCTCAAAGGATTGGGATAAGCAGATTGACCTAATAATGTGTATTTTCAGAAGTCTCCCCAATGAGTCCCTAGGAGTATCTCCTTATGAGATGCTCTACGGCCGTAAGTGCCGTACTCCCCTTAAGGCTTTCAAAGACTCTCTCAGAGATGCCACCTTCAGTGAGCATCAGAATGTGCCCCAGTTTCTTCAAAACCTTCAGCACATTCTAGAGAGAGTCCACCGCTTTGCCCATGATAATCTATTGAAAGCCCAGGTGAGAATGAAGACTCATTACGACCAGACCAGCAAAGTAAGAAAATTCAAGCCGGGAGACTTCGTCCTTGCTTATTTCCCTATCCCAGGTTCACCTTTACAAAACAGATTTTCAGGACCCTACTGCGTCAAAGAGTGCAGGAATAATAATAATTATGTGATAGAGACTCCAGATAGGCGGCGGAAGACCCAGCTGTGCCACGTCAACCTCCTGAAGCAATATAATGGTACTCCTCCCACTGTCTTGACTAATTATTCCACATTCACAGAACCCTACATCCACAGTGAGACCATCCCGGCTTCTTCTCCCGAAAGCACTGACAAGGAGTCGGCGCCTTCTAATTCCAAAATCCTTAATGATCTTCCCAAATGCTTTCAGGATAATACTCGTGCTCCTATGCCCTCTTCTAATTCCACTCTCACCTCGTCAGATAAGCCCTTCATCCTCCATGTCGACGCCAATGGTACCGACGTGGGTGGTGTCGTGATGCAGCAACGAGGCGAGAAGAATACACTTGTCAGCGACTACTGCTACAAGGATCTACGGAACAATTGGCAAGGAGCTACTCTTCCTCATCCTGAAGCTTCAGCACTTCACTCCACACCTGAAAAGTGCTCGGTCCACCATCAATACGGACCACACCACCCTACACCTCCTGCAGCACGCCCACTTCTCATCTCAACGTCTTCTACTATGGGCTTGCTACCTGCAGAAATTCAACCTGGAGACACGCTATACCAAGAGTCTGACAACATCTTAGCCCATGATCTCTCCAGAGTTTATGAAGTAGAAGCGACTCCATCCATTACTCCACCACATAACGACGTACTTCTTCCAGAACCGCAGGCTTCGGGGGAGAGTTGTGACGATAATCTCCTTCAAGAGATTGAGCCTGCTCTTCCCTCCAAAATTACGTCTTCACAATTATATAAAAGACTATGGAAGAAATGTCCAACAACGCCAACAACACCAGCACCAGCAAGGCTTGCCAGGGTGAGCAGAAACGTATGCAACCAGCCACCTGTTCGAACTCCAACCACCAAACTACCCGTTGATCGCTACGGCTCCGCTGATTGGTCGCCGGTCTGGCTGCACCTGCACTCGCCCCCAATACTACCTGATGTCTGGGGTCGCCCCAACATCAGTCCTCAGAATGTTCAGTGCTTTCGTAGCCAGCACTCCTCCCAGCTAGACGTTAGCGTGTACTGAGAGAGGTGGTGGCTTTAAGCCAATATTCCAGCACCTCCCACTTACCTTTGTGTTGCACTTCTTGTTATTTTGCCTTAACGTAACTTTCATTGTGTCATTTAAGTATTCTTATTATTTTGATTCATTGATTTTATTATAAGAATTTGTTTGTGCATTATTTTCATGTTTGATTTATTTAACGTAATTAAAATTTCATTGTTAAAGTTTACTTGTGTTTTGTGTGTCTTCTCCTTACCTTACCACAGACGAAGTTCCAGTTTTTCTATTTTTTTTTATAACTATGTGACGAGGCCATACCCCTAGCCTTAAACAGCCGAACACCAACGCGTTACCGTCACATTGTCACCTCTATATCTGATAGTCTTTCATCTAGGGTAACCCCTTCCAACAATGGGAGCTGCTCAGGCTCGGTAGTGAACACTCCATGGAAACTGGCATTCAGTGCCTCGCAGATTTCCTTGTCACTTTCAGTATATGCCCCCTCTGTCTTCCTTAGTCTTGTCACTTGGTCGTTCACCGACATTTTTCTTCTTATATGACTGTGTAGTAACTTAGGTTGTTTTTTCGCTTTGATTGCAATATCGTTCTCATAGTCCCTTTCCGATGTTCGTCTTATGTTAATGTAATCGTTCCTAGCTCTGTTGTATCTGCTTCTGTTGTCCTCTGTTCTTTGTCTTCTGTACTTCCTCCACTCCCGTCTGCTGGCCATTTTTGCTTCCTGACACTGTCTATTAAACCATGGGTTATTATATTCCTTCTTATTTTTTCCCTTTACCGTTGGTATAAATCTCTCTTCGGCCTCCTGGCATTTCTGTATGACTAGGTCCATCATATCTTGGACTGTTTTTCCTCTAATTTCTTCCTCCCACTGCACTTCACCCAGATAGTCCCTTATCCTCATATAGTCCCCTTTCCTGTAGTCAGCTCTCCTTTCCCAGATCTCTTGTCCCATGGTCATAAGTTTGAATTCCATCATGTAGTCAAAGACTAGGACACAATGGTCACTGGCCCCTAGAGGTATTTCATGCTCTAAATTCTCGATATCTTCTACGTTCTGGGTGAAAATCAGGTCTAATAGGCTCGGTGCATCTCCTCCTCTTTCCCTTGTGTCTTCCTTCACATGTTGTGTCAGGAAATTCCTGTCTATAACATCTACTAATTTTGCTCCCCACGTTTCGTCCCCTCCATGGGGATTCCTTGATGTGTGTGTGTGTGTGTGTGTGTGTGTGTGTGGGCACAAGAGAGACACTGGGCATCACGGGCGGGTGCCCAGGGCCAACAGTCTCCTATCTGCATGACGTCTTCTAGTCATGAGAGAACAGGAACTATCAAGTGGTGTGTGTGTGTGTGTGTGTGTGTGTGTGTGTGTGTGTGTGTGTGTATTACTGTGGCCAGGCCAAGATACCTCTGACCAGGATACGTGTATCTCATGGACAATATTTATGTATCCGTGCCTAAGATACCTGTATATTTGTACAAGATACATGTATCTCTGGTCAAGATACAAGAATCATTGACCAACATACATATTTAATACATATATATTACGACCATATTAACACTGTGAATATATAAAATATAAGTATATGGACGTAGTATTAAACCTGAGACTATCTTTGACGTCTTCATACATCAGTAACATACTCAAACTCACCTTTACCTGTTCAGTGTGTTACACGGTTATTGCCTTCACTCTGTCTTGTACCCGCCCGCCAAACACACACCGAAACTACGACGTTGGTACAACGTTCAAACAAGTTTTAACACCTCCTAACCAGTTATAACAACCAATATAGCGAGTTGTAACAACGTTCTAATACGTCATAAACACGTTAAGCCAAGATGTAACAACTTTATTACAAGTTGTAACAAGCGGAAAATAGAGACAGTTACGGTTTTGTGTTTCCAGGGGTGTGAGATGGGCTCAGGAATATGAACGTTGTGGACAAGCAATATAGCTGCTTTTCCTGTGGTGTGGTTACATGCCTAACAATATGAGGACCACAGCCTTACCAACTGGTCTATTTTGAAGGAACTGGTTTATAAGGCAGTTAATATATGGTCTTGATCTTACCCTTACGTTTCTTGTTTGTGTTTTGTTTTATACAGGAGGATACAGCAGTAGACTCCTGTTGACTCCTGTTAGCTGGCTAACAGCTTTCCCTTCATATAGCTCATGGTACGCCTTATCTTGCTAGTTTCCCCTAGAACACGACCCGCCAAACGGTTTACAGCCAGGTCGTTAATATACTGCTGGCTGAAGAGGGATGAACAGTTAAGGACTGGCGGCTAGTCTACCCCTCCTGGCCTGGACTCGAACCCAGGCCAAGTGTTACAACAGCGCCATCAAGAGCCTCAAGTGGTAGACGTACCCAGGTGGAGCGATGGTCTGGGGTATGGGCATGATCCCAGAGGGTACCAGCGGTGGACCCCAGGTCGGGGCTCTGTGTTTAGTGTCTAGGAGACGACCAGCTCTGGCAGGGGCGGCGGGGGGCGGTCGTGTGGGACCAGGAAGCTGGCCTGGTCTAGGGTAGGAGGCGAGGGGTCGTACTGGTGAGAAGCATTCTGGATAGCTTAGGGAGTGTATGGGATAGTGGATTGTGGGGGGGGGGGGGAAATAGAAGGACTGGCGACGGACTTTTTACTCTTGCTGACTGGCCTTGGGGTTATCCCCGGCCTCCAGCCTCTCCCGGTGGAACTGTCTCACGGCTGCTGGCCCAGGGGCTGCTGGCCCAGGGGCTGCTGGTCCAGGGGCTGCTGGTCCAGGGGCTGCTGGTCCAGGGGCTGCTGGTCCAGGGGCTGCTGGCCCAGGGGCTGCTGGTCCAGGGGCTGCTGGTCCAGGGGCTGCTGGTCCAGGGGCTGCTGGCCCAGGGGCTGCTGGTCCAGGGGCTGCTGGCCCAGGGGCTGCTGGTCCAGGGGCTGCTGGTCCAGGGGCTGCTGGCCCAGGGGCTGCTGGCCCAGGGGCTGCTGGTCCAGGGGCTGCTGGTCCAGGGGCTGCTGGTCCAGGGGCTGCTAAGCCCCTGGACCAGCAGCCAGAGGACCTAAGCCTCTGGCTGGCCCACTAAGTGTTGCTTGTTTCTATTTTACTTGGGCAGAGTATGAGTATGACTCGTATGATCGCTTCAGTAAGATTTGGCCTCCATGTCTTGAACAACTTCTTCTGCTCTGTTGAATCTAAGTTAAAATCTTAATGGGTTTGTAACTGTGCACTGTGTTAGATAATGTTCCAGTGGTCTGTCGAACATTTCTCCACAGTGCTGACATTTCCTCTCATCTTCAGGAACCTGAAGATGAGAGGAAATTTATATTCATAAGACGTCATAAAAAGAAAGGTGAAACGCCATGCAAGCTCTGAAGAGTCAACTAACACAACACTTGTACCCCCTATTACACTCTTTTACACGAACTTCTTTTCGACGGCTCATAAAACGGAGGAAAGGGTCCTGAAAGATATTATTAATAGGAACATTATCCCTACAGACAAAAAACAGAAAATACAATTGGCAATTTACTACAAAAACAAAAAACTGCCAACCTACTCATTGAAAAACTCCCCAGACACCAAACAGAACACCTTGAAGGAAACCAACGTCATCTATGCCTTCACATGCCCACTTGGGGACTGTAAGCTCCAAAGAACTCAGTATATAGGCAAGACAACAACGTCTCTTTCCAGGTGATTAACAATGCATAAACAACAGGGCTCCATCAAGGGACATATAATCTCTTCTCACAACCAGACCATCACCAGAGAAATCTTAACAAACAACACAAAAATCATCGATAGATACAGCGATAGCAGGCGGCTAGACGTCTGCGAGGCACTACACATCAAAAAGTCATCACCAGCAATCAACAGCCAATTAATGCTCAACTATATTCTACCCACTTCAAGACTCCGCTCCAACATAGACGCAGGAAGAGGAGGTATGGGTCAATAGGCCTTCTGCAGTTACTTCCATTCATCTGTTTTCATACCCAATTTATACCCATTGTTTCGTGTTCTGTCTTGTGTTTGTCACCTCACCCAAAACACACACTCACACACACACACACACACACACACACACACACACACACACACACACACACTCACACACACACACACACACACACACACACACATACCCGAGCTGAGAGGTATGAGCTACGAGGAGAGACTACGGGAATTAAACCTCACTTCGTTGGAAGACAGAAGAGTTAGGGGGACATGATCACCACATTCAAGATCCTCAAGGGAATTGACAGGGTTGATAAAGACAGGCTGTTTAACACAAGGGGCACACGCACTAGGGGACACAGGTGGAAACTGAGTGCCCAAATGAGCCACAGAGATATTAGAAAGAACTTTTTTAGTGTCAGAGTGGTTGACAAATGGAATGCATTAGGAAGTGATGTGGTGGAGGCTGACTCCATACACAGTTTCAAGTGTAGATATGATAGAGCCCAATAGGCTCAGGAACCTGTACACCTGTTGATTGACAGTTGAGAGGCGGGACCAAAGAGCCAGAGCTCAACCCCCGCAAGCACAACTAGGTGAGTACAACTAGGTGAGTACACACACACACACACACACATATTCATAGAAGCAGGAAGAATTTCACATATTTGTGGAATTACAAATAAAACAAGTGAACTCGGAGAATGGGCACTAGAAGAAAACCCAGACATAATAGCACTCACAGAAACAAAGCTAACAAACACCTTAACAAACGCAGTGTTTCCACAGGGCTACTATGTAGTGAGGAAAGGGAGAGGAGGAGATGGTGTAGCTTTGTTACTAAGAGAAGGTTGGAGTTTCGAAGAGATGGTAATTCAGAACTGTGAAGGTTTCAGTGACTACATATCAGGCACCATAGCAACTGGAGGACAGAAAATTATAGTAGTAGTCATATATAACCCACCACCGAATGTCAGAAGACCCAGACAGGAATATGATAGAAACAACTTGGCGACCATCAATATAACAGAGAGAGCAGCTTCTGTGGCTAGCAGGAACGGATCCAGGCTACTAATCATGGGAGACTTCAACCATGGAAAGATAGATTGGGGGAACAGAGACCCACATGGAGGCCCAGACACATGGAGAGCTAAGCTGCTGGATGTGGCAACAAGAAACTTTCTTAGTCAACACGTCAAGGGACCGACAAGAACGAGAGGAGGGGATGAACCAGCCTTGCTTGATCTGATATTTACCCTAAATGAGTCGGATATAAGGGAAGTTAAGTTGGAAGCCCCCTTGGGAATGAGTGATCATAGTGTATTGAGCTTGGAGTACCTGGTTGAGCTAGGAATTATCACCCCCAAAAAAGAACTGGGAAACAAAGGGCTGGCGTACCGAAAGGGAAACTATGAGGAGATGAATAAATTCCTATGGGATATACATTGGGACACAGAACTCGGAACCAAGTCCGTACAAGACATGATGGACTATGTCACCCAAAAATGTCAGGAGGCTGTAAGCAGGTTTGTCCCAGCCCAACAGGAAAAAACAGAGAAGCAAAGGAAGAATCCGTGGTTTAATATGGAATGTATGAAAGCAAAGGAGCTGAACAAAAGGGCATGGAGGAACTTCCGTAATAACAGAACACCAGAAAGTAGAGAGAGATACCAGAGAACCAGGAACGAGTATGTTAGTGTGAGAAGAGCAGCTGAGAAAAGGTATGAAAATGATATAGCTAATAAAGCCAAGACCGAACCAAAGCTACTACACAGTCACATCAGGAGGAAGACAACAGTGAAGGAACAGGTGATGAAACTTAGGGTGGGCGAGGACAGGTACACAGAGAATGACAAAGAGGTGTGTGAAGAACTCAACAAAAGGTTCCAGGAGGTCTTTACAATAGAACAGGGAGAAGTCACGGCGCTAGGAGAGGTGGCAGCAAACCAGGTGACCTTGGAAAGGTTCGAAATTACAAGAGATGAGGTCAAGAAACACCTATTGGAGCTGGATGTGAGAAAAGCTGTTGGGCCGGATGGAATCTCACCATGGGTATTGAAAGAGTGTGCAGGAGCACTTTGCTTGCCACTCTCCATAGTGTATAGTAGGTCACTGGAAACGGGAGACCTACCAGAAGTATGGAAGACTGCTAATGTAGTACCAATATTTAAAAAGGGTGACAGACAAGAGGCACTGAACTACAGGCCAGTGTCCTTAACTTGTATACCATGCATGGTGATGGAGAAGATTGTGAGAAAAAACCTAGTAACTCATCTGGAGAGAAGAGACTTCGTGACAACCCATCAACATGGGTTCAGGGAGGGTAAATCTTGCCTTACAGGCTTGATAGAATTCTATGATCAGGTGACAAAGATTAAGCAAGAAAGAGAAGGATGGGCGGACTGCATTTTTTTGGACTGTCGAAAAGCCTTTGACACAGTACCCCATAAAAGGTTGATGCATAAGCTGGAGAAACAGGCAGGAGTAACTGGTAGGGCGCTCCAGTGGATAAGAGAGTACCTAAGCAATAGGAAGCAGAGAGTTATAGTGAGGGGTGAGACCTCAGAATGGCGTGAAGTCACCAGTGGAGTCCCACAGGGCTCTGTGCTTGGACCTATCCTGTTTCTGATATACGTAAATGATCTCCCAGAGGGTATAGACTCATTCCTCTCAATGTTTGCTGACGACGCCAAAATTATGAGAAGGATTAAGACAGAGGAGGACAGCTTGAGGCTTCAAGAAGACCTGGACAAGCTGCAGGAATGGTCGAACAAATGGATGTTAGAGTTTAACCCAAGCAAATGTAATGTAATGAAGATAGGGGTAGGAAGCAGGAGACCAGATACAAGGTATCACTTGGGAGATGAAATACTTCAAGAGTCAGAGAGAGAGAAAGACCTGGGGGTTGTTATCACGCCAGACCTGTCCCCTGAAGCTCATATCAAGAGGATAACATCAGCAGCATATGCCAGGTTGGCTAACATAAGAACGGCCTTTAGAAACTTGTGTAAGGAATCTTTCAGAACATTATATACCACATATGTCAGACCAATTCTGGAGTATGCGGCTCCAGCATGGAGTCCATATCTAGTCAAGCGTAAGACTAAACTGGAAAAGGTTCAAAGGTTTGCCACCAGACTAGTACCCGAGCTGAGAGGTATGAGCTACGAGGAGAGACTACGGGAATTGAACCTCACTTCGTTGGAAGACAGAAGAGTTAGGGGGGACATGATCACCACATTCAAGATTCTCAAGGGAATCGACAGGGTTGATAAAGACAGGCTATTTAACACAAGGGGCACACGCACTAGGGGACACAGGTGGAAACTGAGTGCCCAAATGAGCCACAGAGATATTAGAAAGAACTTTTTTAGTGTCAGAGTGGTTGACAAATGGAATGCATTAGGAAGCAATGTGGTGGAGGCTGACTCCATACACAGTTTCAAGTGCAGATATGATAGAGCCCAATAGGCTCAGGAACCTGTACACCTGTTGATTGACGGTTGAGAGGCGGGACCAAAGAGCCAGAGCTCAACCCCCGCAAACACAACTAGGTGAGTACAACTAGGTGAGTACACACACACACACACAGACACACACACACACACACACACACATACAGCCTCCCACAGGGCTCTGTACTCGGTCCTATCTTGTTTCTGATATATGTAAATGATCTCCCGGAGGGTATCGATTCATTTCTCTCAATGTTTGCGGACGATGCTAAAATTATGAGAAGGATTAAAACAGAAGAGGACTGTTTGAGGCTTCAAGAAGACCTAGACAAGCTGAAGGAATGGTCGAACAAATGGTTGTTAGAGTTTAACCCAACCAAATGTAATGTAATGAAGATAGGTGTAGGGAGCAGGAGGCCAGATACAAGGTATCATCTGGGAGAGGAAATTCTTCAGGAGTCAGAGAAGGAAAAAGACTTGGGGGTTGATATCACGCCAGACCTGTCTCCTGCAGCACATATCAAGCGGATAACATCAGCGGCATATGCCAGGCTGGCCAACATACGAACGGCATTCAGAAACTTGTGTAAAGAATCATTCAGAACTTTGTATACCACATATGTCAGGCCAATCCTGGAGTATGCAGCCCCAGCATGGAGTCCATATCTAGTCAAGGATAAGACTAAACTGGAAAAGGTTCAAAGGTTTGCCACCAGACTAGTACCCGAGCTGAGAGGTATGAGCTACGAGGAGAGACTACAGGAATTAAACCTCACTTCGCTGGAAGACAGAAGAGTTAGGGGGGACATGATCACCACATTCAAGATTCTGAAGGGGATTGATAGGGTAGATAAAGACAGTCTATTTAACACAAGGGGAACACGCACAAGGGGACACAGGTGGAAACTGAGTGCCCAAATGAGCCACAGAGATATTAGAAAGAACTTTTTTAGTGTCAGAGTGGTTGACAAATGGAATGCATTAGGGGGTGATGTGGTGGAGGCTCACTCCATACACAGTTTCAAGTGTAGATATGACAGAGCCCGATAGGCTCAGGAATCTGTACACCTGTTGATTGACGGTTGAGAGGCGGGACCAAAGAGCCAGAGCTCAACCCCCGCAAACACAACTAGGTGAGTACAACTAGGTGAGTACAGGCTACGAGGGGGCCTCGTAGCCTGGTGGATAGCGCGCAGGATTCGTAATTCTGTGGCGCGGGTTCGATTCCCGCACGAGGCAGAAACAAATGGGCAAAGTTTCTTTCACCCTAAGTGCCTCTGTTACCTAGCAGTAAATAGGTACCTGGGAGTTAATCAGCTGTCACGGGCTGCTTCCTGGGGTGTGTGTGTGGTGTGAAAAAAAAAAAAAAAAAGTAGTTAGTAAACAGTTGATTGACAGTTGAGAGGCGGGCCGAAAGAGCAGAGCTCAACCCCCGCAAAAACACAACTAGTAAAGACAACTAGTAAAGACAACTAGTAAAGACAACTAGTAAACACAACTAGTAAACACAACTAGTAAACACAACTAGTAAAGACAACTAGTAAAGACAACTAGTAAAGACAACTAGTAAACACAACTAGTAAACACAACTAGTAAAGACAACTAGTAAAGACAACTAGTAAACACAACTAGTAAACACAACTAGTAAAGACAACTAGTAAACACAACTAGTAAAGACAACTAGTAAACACAACTAGTAAACACAACTAGTAAACACAACTAGTAAAGACAACTAGTAAACACAACTAGTAAAGACAACTAGTAAACACAACTAGTAAACACAACTAGTAAAGACAACTAGTAAACACAACTAGTAAAGACAACTAGTAAACACAACTAGTAAACACAACTAGTAAAGACAACTAGTAAACACAACTAGTAAACACAACTAGTAAAGACAACTAGTAAAGACAACTAGTAAAGACAACTAGTAAACACAACTAGTAAACACAACTAGTAAACACAACTAGTAAACACAACTAGTAAACACAACTAGTAAAGACAACTAGTAAACACAACTAGTAAAGACAACTAGTAAACACAACTAGTAAACACAACTAGTAAACACAACTAGTAAAGACAACTAGTAAAGACAACTAGTAAACACAACTAGTAAACACAACTAGTAAACACAACTAGTAAAGACAACTAGTAAAGACAACTAGTAAACACAACTAGTAAACACAACTAGTAAACACAACTAGTAAAGACAACTAGTAAACACAACTAGTAAAGACAACTAGTAAACACAACTAGTAAACACAACTAGTAAACACAACTAGTAAACACAACTAGTAAACACAACTAGTAAACACAACTAGTAAACACAACTAGTAAACACAACTAGTAAAGACAACTAGTAAACACAACTAGTAAAGACAACTAGTAAACACAACTAGTAAAGACAACTAGTAAACACAACTAGTAAACACAACTAGTAAACACAACTAGTAAACACAACTAGTAAAGACAACTAGTAAAGACAACTAGTAAACACAACTAGTAAACACAACTAGTAAACACAACTAGTAAACACAACTAGTAAAGACAACTAGTAAACACAACTAGTAAAGACAACTAGTAAACACAACTAGTAAACACAACTAGTAAAGACAACTAGTAAACACAACTAGTAAACACAACTAGTAAACACAACTAGTAAAGACAACTAGTAAACACAACTAGTAAACACAACTAGTAAAGACAACTAGTAAAGACAACTAGTAAACACAACTAGTAAACACAACTAGTAAACACAACTAGTAAACACACACTTCATCTGATGAATCTGCTTGACATAATACTGGGCTTTTCCAGTTACCTCAGACTATATATGTTGATATTGATATTCAACCCCGAGTTGAATATCAATATCAACCTTCATTAGACCTCACGAGATCATGTGCAGGTACTGTACCTTATTTTGTTTCTTCTTAGCTTAGGCTAGATTAGGGTAGGGTAGATTAGGTTAGGGTAGATTAGGGTAGGGTAGATTAGGTTAGGTTAGGGTAGGGTAGATTAGGGTAGGGTAGGGTAGATTAGGTTAGGATATATTAAGCTAGGTTAGGGTAGGTTAGGTTAATTATAATAAGAGAGCCTTCCTGAAAATAAAGCATTTTTTACTCGTATTAATAATTCATGAAAACCCAGTTTAAGCCTCAGACAATACCTCACAGAGCGAGGTATTGTCTGTGTGGTAGTCAAGTCAGTAGGTACCTCCTACTGACTTGACAAGTCAGTAGGTACCTCCTACTGACTTGACAAGTCAGTAGGTACCTCCTACTGACTTAACAAGTCAGGAGGTACCTCCTACTGACTTGACAAGTCAGTAGGAGCCTCAGGGCGTTTACTGATGGTCTTATTGATACATTATGTTGATGGGCTTACTCTCTGTGTACTTGGCCGTCCTTGTTAGTTCTTTAACATTTCTCAATACGAAGCACTTGTCAGAGTATGGAGACAGTTAGCTGGGGTATGAGGACAAGGAACGGGGATATGAAGCCAAGGAACTGGGATATGAAGACGAGGAACTGGGCTATTAATATAAGGCATTGGGATAAAGGACAAGCAACTGGGGATAAGAAGACGGAGTGCAGAAACGATGCCATCCACTTGAACCATTCGGGAATCGAACGCCGACCCTGCACGAAACGAGGCCGTCGCTAAAGAGCAACTGAATGGAAGTAAACAACTTAACTGTCCCAGGCATTCCCTTGAACATATTCAACAAGTTTCTGTCACACTCGTGGTCTTAGAATTGTAAAAACCTGTCGCAGATGTTTCTATATTAGCGGCGAGTGAGACCTGCCTTGCATGGTTAGTCAGCCGTAGAGGCCGCCAACGGGGTCGTAATATATTTGAAGATCTTTCCTGTTATGTCCAGGTAGAGCACGATCAAGGCAGCTGGTGTTATCTGGTCCTCAGGGGACTCATCTGCTGGCCACGTCGACGTTGTGCAGTCTGGTCACAGGTGAAGCACAACCTCCGTGTTCTGTGTACATATGTGTCTGTGTAAAATTCCGGACTGAAAACTCTGAGGGGCTCTGAGTTTCTCAGAGCCCTCAGAGTTTGCAGGCCGGAATTTTTTGATGAAGAAATAACGAATATATATTAAATTGGGAAGAAGTTAAAATACCCAAAATCGATTTTGGATCTTGCGTTTGGTCAAGCAAAAAGGACGTTCTACAAACAGACTACTAAGTCTAAACCAGAACTGAAAAATTCGTTGGTATTACCATATTCTGATGGTCTAGTAAATCTTGCTGTTACGGCCCTCTCGGGACGCAACGGGGTCCTTACTCTGATGTTGTTAGAGGAAGATATATGTATCCGTTCCCAAGCCAGTATTGGCTATCAAGGGATGAGATCCGTGACGCAAGTAACTTAAAAGGGAGTAGGGAAAGAAAGCTAAGAACTTAAGATTATACTTGTCACCATCACCAATTAAATATATAAAATCAAAAGGTGCACAGGGGGAGGGGTATTAACACTATACAAGGGGATTATACACAATATAGTCTTCTGCTGAAGACTCTGGTGCCACAATTCTCGGTGCCGAGTCCTTGGTGCTTCTTCGTGGCCACACAACGAAATATCCAAAGAAGTTGAGCCTACCCTGGCCACAGGTCAGCCAAAACACAGGTCCACTGGGGGCACCGTCGTGGAGGCCGTCAACCACACGTCCAGCTGGTCTACTGGCAGGTACTGAGCCACCAAGGCTGGTACGGCCACTCCACGAACGATATAAGGGGTACGCCCTAGACAGGAGTCTCGTGTGATATCACAAATCACCCTCCTGTCCTCAATACCCCAGTGGATGATCGTCTCCAACAGTCGGTCCCGGGTAAATCCTCTTACTGCCACTCCACTGGCAGGCTAACACACCACAGTGTTCTTCCGGGGGGACGACTTCACAACAGCTGCAGCAACGTTCAAGGTATTGAGACTGGCTGCCTCGGGTAGACTGACTCAACCTTCAACACAGCAGTCCCAGGTCGACTCTGTAAACAGACACGTCATCAATGACTGGGACACACTAAAACACCTTACTTACGGGCTCTGGCACAAACACCTGACGTATCCAGTCCATAGATGGCGCTGTCGTCGGAGCACCACCTCACCAGAGGTCAGTGGCGGCGGTGTAGAGTGCTGAACGGGACTGGAAACTGGCCCTCGTAGCTGATACACGGCATCCTCACCAGGCGTCGTCGGCGTTTGGCGGGGGGTTTCGGGAGCCGACCCACAGATGGCGCGGTCGTTTACTACTCCGTGCTCGGACGCTGGATCCGGGTTCGTAACACTTGCCCCAGCCCTGAAGAACCTTAATATTAACCTAGTGTTCAAAAATGATAATAGAGTTAAGTCCATATTAATTAAGAACTCTCCCTCGTCTGTAGCAGGTTGTGTGTATTCCATCCCTTGTAATGAGTGTGCATGTGTTTACATCGGCCAGACAGGTAAATCTCTTTCCTCGCGTTTAAAACAGCATTCATATGCTATTCGTACAGCCCAGCACTCCAGTGCATTGTTTTACATTCCAGTTTATGCGATCATTCTATCGACTTCACAGGGGCAAAATGTATTGTTAAAAGTAAGGATTTCGTTGAACGAAACGTGATCGAGTCTGCTCTGATCAAACATTGTAACAACAGCCTTAATGTGAGCCCCGGTATGTACAAGTTGGTTCCCTCTATAAGCCTCAATATAGCATGTCAAAACAATATAGCATCCATTTGACATGTATGGCACTTAGAGATATTAATAGGAGCTGCCTCGTGTGGGCCAATAGGCCTTCTGCAGTTACCTTCTTTCTTATATTTCCTTTCCTTCACCTATTCTTGGTGGTCAGGTGATCTGCCCTGGCGGATATAAAGGTCTGATCAACAATGCTTCCAATCTTCATTCTACTCTGCTCTGATGAAGGCGAATTAGTCGAAAACGCGTTAAGCATTCTCTAGTTTTCACATGTGTTTTTTCTGCATATGCTTATATATATATATATATATATATATATATATATATATATATATATATATATATATATATATATATATATATATATATATATATATATGTCGTACCTAGTAGCCAGAACGCACTTCTCAGTCTACTATGCAAGGCTCGATTTGCCTAATAAGCCAAGTTTTCATGAATTAATTGTTTTTCGACTACCTAACCTAACTTTTTCGGCCACCTAACCTAACCTAACCTATTAAAATAGGTTAGGTTAGGTTAGGTTAGGTAGGGTTGGTTAGGTTCGGTCATATATCTACGGTAATTTTAACTCCAATAAAAAAAAATTGACCTCATACATAATGAAATGGGTAGCTTTATCGTTTCATAAGAAAAAAATTAGAGAAAATATATTAATTCAGGAAAACTTGGCTTATTAGGCAAATCGGGCCTTGCATAGTAGGCTGAGAAGTGCGTTCTGGCTATACTAGGTACGACATATATATATATATATATATATATATATATATATATATATATATATATATATATATATATATAAAAGGTGGGAGGGGTGATGTGGCATGTTTGCCACATCACCCCTCCCACCTCACTCAAATGTAGATATAAAATCAGAGATACGTAAGTTCTAATCAGTTGTGTATTTGTGAAGTCTTTGAAAATGTAATAAGTTTTACGAAACGCGCCCGTGTCGCGTCAGACTAGAAATAAAAATGAATTTTGGAGAAGTGATTTTTGATTTACCTCCAACAGTGAAGCGTAATGTACGAAAGATTGAGAAAATCCGTGTTAGAATTATTAATCTTACTTTTTCGGTCATATTTAATAATATATGTCTACAGGAAAGACTGCTACCAAAATATACTAATATATATATATATATATATATATATATATATATATATATATATATATATATATATATATATATATATATAATATATATATATATATAATATATATATATATATAATATATATATAATATATATATATATATATATATATATATATATATATATATATATATATATATATATATATATATATATATATATATTCCGTGTTGATTATTTTCTTGTTTAGGGCTTCTATCCCTCTGACTAGTGCTCTTGCATCCTGGTTTAATTGGAGGAGGATTTCTCCAAATGTCATATTTCTTCCAGTTTGACTAAAAAGAAAAAAATAACTGTATAATGTATTACACTTATTATAAATTTACACAAAGTTTCGAACCTACACGGTTCATTCTCAAGTGATCGGACAAGACAGGGCATATTGAATATATTTATACTGCTGAGAGGTCCCAATGGTATAATATTGGTGTTTACAGCGTATTGGATTTACGTCCTAGTGGCGTAAATCCAATACGCCTTCATCAGAGCAAGATAGCCACCGTCTATCTTATGAAGGTTCAGGTGAATGGAAGTCTATTTTGCTCTGATGAAGGTGAACTGAGCCGAAAACGTGTTCAGCATTCTCTTAATTCTTCAAATGTATTTTTCCCCCCCCATACTTAGATCAGTGTTTTGTGATCGTTGTTGCACACATGTATATATACACTCATACACCAGTTGTATAATATAATTATATAACTTTTAATATAATATATAAAATATAATACAATTATATAACTTTGAGAATTATTAGTCGCTAAAAAGAATAGTGTAAGTCACTAAGAAGTGTTTTCATTTGAGTAAACTTATAAATATTTGAAAACTCAATAGTTAAAATTGAATATGAAGTAGACAGGAGGTTGGATATCAATATTGATTTTCTGGCACAAGCTGAGAAAGACCCGGGCAAGGGAGGGAGGGAGTTACTGTGCTATATTTGTAATCCTGATTAATGTATTCTTCAGGCATATAATATAATCTTAAGGCAGCGTCTGGGATGCTCTCGGACGTAGGTTCGAATCCTCGTCACGACCCCTTGTGGATTTGTTCCTGATTAATGTAGTTACGCCTCGACATTTATAAGCCTCGTTCTCTCCTTTTTATTCAACAGAAAACGGTATTTCTAAGCTAAAGGGGGGAACTTTAGCAGGAGGAACATATCCACAAGGGCCGTGATAAGATGCACGCTAGCAGGAAGTTGTTAGTTTTAGGACATGGCTACCCATTAGTCTTAAGACTTGACAACTTGTTAAAGTCTTGCCATCTGTTAGCAATTAAGACTTGCAAATATATTAGTTTCATTCAAGTTTTCCACTTGTTAATTATAGAGCTTACCCACTTATTAATCGTAAGACTTGTCCAGTTGTTAGTTCTTAGTCTTACCAACATGATAGTTGTAAGACTTTCCAAATTTCTAATTTCAAGACTTGCCCGGAACGATAATATTTGTAGTCGATCAACATCTTCCTGACTTAAGATGCCCTCTTAAGATGGCTTAAGATGTGAGCCCTTCTGCTCACTGGAGGGTGTCTACCTATACACCCTGGGGAGCTGGTGGCTGAATGGACAGCACGCTGGGCACGTAATCCTGTGGACTGGGGTTCGATTCCCGGCGCCGGCGAGAAGCAAAATGGGCAGGGTTTCTTTCACCCTGATGCCCATGTTACCTAGCAGTAAATAGGTACCTGGGAGTTAGACAGCTGCTACGGGCTGCTTCCTGTGTGTGTGTGTGTGTGTGTGTGTGTGTGTGTGTGTGTGTGTGTGTGTGTGTGTGTGTGTGTGTGTGTGTGTGTGTGTGTGTGTATGTGTGGAAAACATTAGTAGTTAGTAACAGTTGATTGATTGACAGTTGAGAGGCGGGCCGAAAGAGCAGAGTTCAACACCCGCAAGCACAACTAGGTGAGTACGTACAGGCTGCCTACCTATATCCACGTACAGGCTGCCCACCTGTATCCACGTACAGGCTGCCCACCTGTATCCACGTACAAGCTGCCCACCTGTATCCACATATAGGCAGCCCAACTGTATCCATGTACAGGCTGCCCACCTGTTTCCACGTACAGGCTGCCCACCTGTATCCACGTACAGGCTGCCCACCTGTATCCACATATAGGCAGCCCACCTGTATCCATGTACAGGCTGCCCACCTGTATCCACGTACAGGCTGCCCACCTGTATCCACGTACAGGCTGCCCACCTGTATCCACGTACAAGCTGCCCACCTGTATCCACGTACAGGCTGCCCACCTGTATCCACATATAGGCAGCCCACCTGTATCCATGTACAAGCTGCCCACCTGTATCCACATACAGGCTGCCCACTTGTATCCACGTACAAGCTGCCCACCTGTATCCACGTACAAGCTGCCCACCTGTATCCACGTACAGGCTGCCCACCTGTATCCATGTACAAGCTGCCCACCTGTATCCACATACAGGCTGCCCACCTGTATCCACATACAGGCTGCCCACCACCACACAGCAGGGTACCCACATACAGGCTGCCCACCACCACACAGCATGGTACCCACGTACAGGCTGCCCACCACCACCACACAGCAGGGTACCCACGTACAGGCTGCCCACCACCACACAACAGGGTACCCATGTACAGGCTGCCCACCACCACACAAAAGGGTACCCATGTACAAGCTGCCCACCACCACACAGCAGGGTACCCATGTACAGGCTGCCCACCACCACACAAAAGGGTACCCACGTACAAGCTGCCCACCACCACACAGCAGGGTACCCACGTACAGGCTGCCCACCACCACACAGCAGGGTACCCACGTACAGGCTGCCCACCACCACACAGCAGGGTACCCACGTACAGGCTGCCCACCACCACCACACAGCAGGGTACCCACGTACAGGCTGCCCACAACCACACAAAAGGGTACCCACGTACAGGCTGCCCACCACCACACAGCAGGGTACCCACGTACAGGCTGCCCACCACCACACAGCAGGGTACCCACGTACAGGCTGCCCACCACCACCACACAGCAGGGTACCCACGTACAGGCTGCCCACAACCACACAAAAGGGTACCCACGTACAGGCTGCCCACCACCACACAGCAGGGTACCCACGTACAGGCTGCCCACCACCACACAGCAGGGTACCCACGTACAGGCTGCCCACAACCACACAAAAGGGTACCCACGTACAGGCTGCCCACCACCACCACACAGCAGGGTACCCACGTACAGGCTGCCCACAACCACACAAAAGGGTACCCACGTACAGGCTGCCCACCACCACACAGCAGGGTACCCACGTACAGGCTGCCCACCACCACACAGCAGGGTACCTACGTACAGGCTGCCCACCACCACACAGCAGGGTACCCACGTACAGGCTGCCCACCACCACACAAAAGGGTACCCACGTACAGGCTGCCCACCACCACCACACAGCAGGGTACCCACGTACAGGCTGCCCACCACCACACAGCAGGGTACCTACGGACAGGCTGCCCACCACCACACAGCAGGGTACCCACGTACAGGCTGCCCACCACCACACAGCAGGGTACCCACGTACAGGCTGCCCACCACCACACAGCAGGGTACCCACGTACAGGCTGCCCACAACCACACAAAAGGGTACCCACGTACAGGCTGCCCACAACCACACAAAAGGGTACCCACGTACAGGCTGCCCACCACCACCACACAGCAGGGTACCCACGTACAGGCTTCCCACCACAACACAGCAGGGTACCCACGTACAGGCTGCCCACCACCACACAGCAGGGTACCCACGTACAGGCTGCCCACAACCACACAAAAGGGTACCCACGTACAGGCTGCCCACAACCACACAAAAGGGTACCCACGTACAGGCTGCCCACCACCACCACACAGCAGGGTACCCACGTACAGGCTGCCCACCACCACACAGCAGGGTACCCACGTACAGGCTGCCCACCACCACACAGCAGGGTACCCACGTACAGGCTGCCCACCACCACCACACAGCAGGGTACCCACGTACAGGCTGCCCACCACCACACAGCAGGGTACCCACGTACAAGCTGCCCACCACCACACAGCAGGGTACCCACGTACAGGCTGCCCACCACCACACAGCAGGGTACCCACGTACAGGCTGCCCACCACCACACAGCAGGGTACCCACGTACAGGCTGCCCACCACCACACAGCAGGGTACCCACGTACAGGCTGCCCACCACCACACAGCAGGGTACCCACGTACAAGCTGCCCACCACCACACAGCAGGGTACCCACGTACAGGCTGCCCACCACCACACAGCAGGGTACCCACGTACAGGCTGCCCACCACCACACAGTAGGGTACCCACGTAAAAGCTGCCCACCACCACACAGCAGGGTACCCACGTACAGGCTGCCCACCACCACACAGCAGGGTACCCACGTACAGGCTGCCCACCACCACACAAGAGGGTACCCACGTACAGGCTGCCCACCACCACACAGCAGGGTACCCACGTACAAGCTGCCCACCACCACACAGTAGGGTACCCACGTATAGGCTGCCCACCACCACATAAGAGGGTACCCAAGTACAGGCTGCCCACCACCACACAGCAGGGTACCCACGTACAGGCTGCCCACCACCACACAGCAGGGTACCCACGTACAGGCTGCCCACCACCACACAGTAGGGTACCCACGTACAAGCTGCCCACCACCACACAGTAGGGTACCCACGTATAGGCTGCCCACCACCACACAGTAGAGTACCCACGTACAAGCTGCCCACCACCACACAGTAGAGTACCCACGTACAAGCTGCCCACCACCACACAAGATGGTACCCACGTACAGGCTGCCCACCACCACACAGCATGGTACCCACGTACAGGCTGCCCACCACCACCACACAGCAGGGTACCCACGTACAGGCTGCCCACCACCACACAACAGGGTATCCATGTACAGGCTGCCCACCACCACACAAAAGGGTACCCATGTACAAGCTGCCCACCACCACACAGCAGGGTACCCGTGTACAGGCTGCCCACCACCACACAAAAGGGTACCCACGAACAAGCTGCCCACCACCACACAGCAGGGTACCCACGTACAGGCTGCCCACCACCACACAGCAGGGTACCCACGTACAGGCTGCCCACCACCACACAGCAGGGTACCCACGTACAGGCTGCCCACCACCACCACACAGCAGGGTACCCACGTACAGGCTGCCCACAACCACACAAAAGGGTACCCACGTACAGGCTGCCCACCACCACACAGCAGGGTACCCACGTACAGGCTGCCCACCACCACACATCAGGGTACCCACGTACAGGCTGCCCACAACCACACAAAAGGGTACCCACGTACAGGCTGCCCACCACCACCACACAGCAGGGTACCCACGTACAGGCTGCCCACAACCACACAAAAGGGTACCCACGTACAGGCTGCCCACCACCACACAGCAGGGTACCCACGTACAGGCTGCCCACCACCACACAGCAGGGTACCTACGTACAGGCTGCCCACCACCACACAGCAGGGTACCCACGTACAGGCTGCCCACCACCACACAAAAGGGTACCCACGTACAGGCTGCCCACCACCACCACACAGCAGGGTACCCACGTACAGGCTGCCCACCACCACACAGCAGGGTACCTACGGACAGGCTGCCCACCACCACACAGCAGGGTACCCACGCACAGGCTGCCCACCACCACACAGCAGGGTACCCACGTACAGGCTGCCCACCACCACACAGCAGGGTACCCACGTACAGGCTGCCCACAACCACACAAAAGGGTACCCACGTACAGGCTGCCCACAACCACACAAAAGGGTACCCACGTACAGGCTGCCCACCACCACCACCACACAGCAGGGTACCCACGTACAGGCTTCCCACCACAACACAGCAGGGTACCCACGTACAGGCTGCCCACCACCACACAGCAGGGTACCCACGTACAGGCTGCCCACAACCACACAAAAGGGTACCCACGTACAGGCTGCCCACAACCACACAAAAGGGTACCCACGTACAGGCTGCCCACCACCACCACACAGCAGGGTACCCACGTACAGGCTGCCCACCACCACACAGCAGGGTACCCACGTACAGGCTGCCCACCACCACACAGCAGGGTACCCACGTACAGGCTGCCCACCACCACCACACAGCAGGGTACCCACGTACAGGCTGCCCACCACCACACAGCAGGGTACCCACGTACAAGCTGCCCACCACCACACAGCAGGGTACCCACGTACAGGCTGCCCACCACCACACAGCAGGGTACCCACGTACAGGCTGCCCACCACCACACAGCAGGGTACCCACGTACAGGCTGCCCACCACCACACAGCAGGGTACCCACGTACAGGCTGCCCACCACCACACAGCAGGGTACCCACGTACAAGCTGCCCACCACCACACAGCAGGGTACCCACGTACAGGCTGCCCACCACCACACAGCAGGGTACCCACGTACAGGCTGCCCACCACCACACAGTAGGGTACCCACGTAAAAGCTGCCCACCACCACACAGCAGGGTACCCACGTACAGGCTGCCCACCACCACACAGCAGGGTACCCACGTACAGGCTGCCCACCACCACACAAGAGGGTACCCACGTACAGGCTGCCCACCACCACACAGCAGGGTACCCACGTACAAGCTGCCCACCACCACACAGTAGGGTACCCACGTATAGGCTGCCCACCACCACATAAGAGGGTACCCAAGTACAGGCTGCCCACCACCACACAGCAGGGTACCCACGTACAGGCTGCCCACCACCACACAGCAGGGTACCCACGTACAGGCTGCCCACCACCACACAGTAGGGTACCCACGTACAAGCTGCCCACCACCACACAGTAGGGTACCCACGTATAGGCTGCCCACCACCACACAGTAGAGTACCCACGTACAAGCTGCCCACCACCACACAGTAGAGTACCCACGTACAAGCTGCCCACCACCACACAAGAGGGTACCCACGTACAAGCTGCCCACCACCACACAGTAGGGTACCCACGTACAAGCTGCCCACCACCACACAGCAGGGTACCCACGTACAGGCTGCCCACCACCACACAGTAGGGTACCCACGTACAAGCTGCCCACTACCACACAAGAGGGTACCCACGTACAAGCTGCCCACCTCGTGACGACACATATGTTTCCAACACCACGAAGGCAACAGACGTGACCTGACGCAGGTGTGCTCAGGGTCGGACGCACTCGGCCGCCCGGTCTGCGTTGTTCAGCTTACAACTTGTCTGTAAGCTCACCATGTCCTTGGTCACAATCTTGTCCCGGCCCCTGCATGTTATTCCTCACTGTTTACCTGATTCGCTTGAGATTAATCGTGTGTTTAATTTTATCCAAGACTCTAGTCTTGGAACTCCTGTCTAAACCCTTGTTGTCTTTCATGTTCCTGTAGGTCCTGGACTGTACCTTGTGTTCCTGTAGGTCCTGGACTGTACCCTGTGTTCCTGTAGGTCCTGGACTGTGCCCTGTGTTCCTGTAGATCCTAGACTGTACCCTGTGTTCCTGTAGGTCCTGGACTGTACCCTGTGTTCCTGTAGGTCCCGGACTGTACCCTGTGTTCCTGTAGGTCCCGGACTGTACCCTGTGTTCCTGTAGGTCCTGGACTGTACCCTGTGTTCCTGTAGGTCCTGGACTGTACCCTGTGTTCCTGTAGGTCCTGGACTGTGCCCTGTGTTCCTGTAGGTTCTGGACTGTACCCTGTGTTCCTGTAGGTCCTGGACTGTACCCTGTGTTCCTGTAGGTCCTGGACTGTACCCTGTGTTCCTGTAGGTCCTGGACTGTGCCCTGTGTTCCTGTAGATCCTAGACTGTACCCTGTGTTCCTGTAGGTCCTGGACTGTACCCTGTGTTCCTGTAGGTCCCGGACTGTACCCTGTGTTCCTGTAGGTCCTGGACTGTACCCTGTGTTCCTGTAGGTCCTGGACTGTACCCTGTGTTCCTGTAGGTCCTGGACTGTACCCTGTGTTCCTGTAGGTCCTGGACTGTACCCTGTGTTCCTGTAGGTCCTGGACTGTGCCCTGTGTTCCTGTAGGTCCTGGACTGTGCCCTGTGTTCCTGTAGATCCTAGACTGTACCCTGTGTTCCTGTAGGTCCTGGACTGTACCCTGTGTTCCTGTAGGTCCCGGACTGTACCCTGTGTTCCTGTAGGTCCTGGACTGTACCCTGTGTTCCTGTAGGTCCTGGACTGTACCCTGTGTTCCTGTAGGTCCTGGACTGTACCCTGTGTTCCTGTAGGTCCTGGACTGTACCCTGTGTTCCTGTAGGTCCTGGACTGTACCCTGTGTTCCTGTAGGTCCTGGACTGTACCCTGTGTTCCTGTAGGTCCTGGACTGTGCCCTGTGTTCCTGTAGATCCTAGACTGTACCCTGTGTTCCTGTAGGTCCTGGACTGTACCCTGTGTTCCTGTAGGTCCCGGACTGTACCCTGTGTTCCTGTAGGTCCTGGACTGTACCCTGTGTTCCTGTAGGTCCCGGACTGTACCCTGTGTTCCTGTAGGTCCCGGACTGTACCCTGTGTTCCTGTAGGTCCTAGATTGTACCCTGTGTTCCTGTAGGTCCTGGACTGTACCCTGTGTTCCTGTAGGTCCCGGACTGTACCCTGTGTTCCTGTAGGTCCTAGACTGTACCCTGTGTTCCTGTAGGTCCTGGACTGTACCCTGTGTTCCTGTAGGTCCTAGACTGTACCCTGTGTTCCTGTAGGTTCTAGACTGTACCCTGTGTTCCTGTAGGTCCTAGACTGTACCCTGTATTCCTGTAGGTCCTAGACTGTACCCTGTATTCCTGTAGGTCCTAGACTGTACCTTGTTTTCCTGTAGGTCCTAGACTGTACCCTGTGTTCCTGTAGGTCCTAGACTGTACCCTGTGTTCCTGTAGGTCCTAGACTGTACCCTGTGTTCCTGTAGGTCCTAGACTGTACCCTGTGTTCCTTTAGATCCTAGACTGTACCCTGTGTTCCTGTAGGTCATGGACTGTACCCTGTGTTCCTGTAGGTCATGGACTGTACCCTGTGTTCCTATAGGTCCTGGACTGTACCCTGTGTTCCTGTAGGTCCCGGACTGTACCCTGTGTTCCTGTAGGTCCCGGACTGTATCCTGTGTTATTGTAGGTCCTAGACTGTACCCTGTATTCCTGTAGGTCCTAGACTGTACCCTGTGTTCCTGTAGGTCCTGGACTGTACCCTGTGTTCCTGTAGGTCCTGGACTGTACCCTGTGTTCCTGTAGGTCCTGGACTGTACCTTGTGTTCCTGTAGGTCCTAGACTGTACCCTGTGTTCCTGTAGGTCCTAGACTGTACCCTGTGTTCCTGTAAGTCCTGGACTGTACCCTGTGTTCCTGAAGGTCCTGGACTGTACCCTGTGTTCCTGTAGGTCCTGGACTGTACCCTGTGTTCCTGTAGGTCCTAGACTGTACCCTGTGTTCCTGTAGGTCCTGGACTGTACCCTGTGTTCCTGTAGGTCCTGGATTGTACCCTGTGTTCCTGTAGGTCCTGGACTGTACCCTGTGTTCCTGTAGGTCTTGGTCTGTACCCTGTGTTCCTGTAGGTCCTTGACTGTACCCTGTGTTCCTATAGGTCCTGGACTGTACCCTGTGTTCCTGTAGGTCCTCGACTGTACCCTGTGTTCCTGTAGGTCCTAGACTGTACCCTGTGTTCTTGTAGGTCCTAGACTGTACCCTGTGTTCCTGTAGATCCTAGACTGTACCCTGTGTTCCTGTAGGTCCTGGACTGTACCCTGTGTTCCTGTAGGTCCTGGACTGTACCCTGTGTTCCTGTAGGTCCTGGACTGTACCCTGTGTTCCTGTAGGTCCTAGACTGTACCCTGTGTTGCTGTAGGTCCTAGACTGTACCCTGTGTTCCTGTAGGTCCTGGACTGTACCCTGTGTTCCTGTAGGTCCCGGACTGTACCCTGTGTTCCTGTAGGTCCTAGACTGTACCCTGTGTTCCTGTAGGTCCTAGACTGTACCCTGTGTTCCTGTAGGTCCCGGACTGTACCCTGTGTTCCTGTAGCTCCGGGACTGTACCCTGTGTTCCTGTGAGTCCTGGACTGTACCCTGTGTTCCTGTGAGTCCTGGACTGTACCCTGTATTCCTGTAGGTCCTGGACTGTACCCTGTGTTCCTGTAGGTCCTGGACTGTACCCTGTGTTCCTGTAGGTCCTGGACTGTACCCTGTGTTCCTGTAGGTCCTAGACTGTACCCTGT
>NC_091209.1:8244829-8302329 GCF_040958095.1 Procambarus clarkii | reverse complement strand
TTTTATCTTAAACTGGTTGAGAGAGGTACAGTCTTTAACATGGTTGGGAAGGTCATTCCACATTCTGGGTCCCTTGATTTGTAGAGCATTTCTAGTTTGATTAAGTCGTACTCTAGGAATATCAAAACTGTATTTATTCCTGGTGTTGTGCTCATGGGTTCTGTTACAACCTTCAATGAAGCTTTTGAGGTCAGGATTGGCATTACAGTTCAGCGTTTTATATATGTATAATACACAAGAGAGAATGTGCAGTGACTTAATATCTAACATATTCAGAGATTTGAGTAAGGGTACCGAGTGATGTCTGGGGCCAGAGTTGGTTATTGTCCTAATAGCAGCTTTGTGTTGGGTAATGAGAGGACGTAAATGATTTTGGGTAGTAGAACCCCAAGCACAAATACCATAGTTGAGGTATGGATAGATGAGGGAGTAATAGAGAGTAAAGCTGATAGTTAGTTCAGGAACTAAGAGACATTGCTACACTCAGTCAGCTGGTGACTGCCTCCCTCACTCATTCAAGGTCAGGTGCACTAAATTTCTCCCCCAACAATACTGTTTTGGGGTGTTATTACGCTATTTACACACACTATATATAAGTATCTACATGTTGTACGCACTGTAACTACACCTAAGCTTGTAGGGTGCATAGTGGCCACCCTCTACACAGCTAGACAAGTCATGCAGACGACGCCTCCTCTGTCACCCAAATGGCTCCTCCCAACGTAATCCTTTCGCTGTTATTACACTAATACACGTATTATATATAAGTATCTACATTTGTGTTTACCATAGAGAACCACTGAGCTGGTATGGTGAATGAATAGGTGGCCACACAGTCAGTAAACGACGCTATCTCCCTCCCACAGTATTACTACTCCAACACAGTGCTAATTAGCACAACAATCCTGCTATTATTACAATCCTGGTCATTTTTATCACAGTCAGGAGTCATCTGAATATTTATTGACATTTTTAAGGGATGCTGTGGTCACAAGCTGAACAGCAATGTTGTTCGTGTGCATGCGCCAGCCTTGGTTGCTCCAACAGTACTGTGGCGCTTTCACCAGAGAATATTTCCCACGATTTTTTTTAAACAAGGCGTCTGTTTACAAGAACCCTGAGGAAGCTGATGTGAACCCCATGTAGCCACGGGCATTTGAATCGTGCCTGGCACCCTATGGTGTATATATACGCCATGCGCACCGTGGGACATGTTACTCATAGCGTATATATATACGCCATGCGCAGTTTAAGGGTTAAACCATATGGGGCAAGGTCAATTTGTTCCTTGAGAGATTTCATCCCACCCATCTAGGCCTGTCCCCTATCCCTTCCCCCAGAAAAAAAAATCGGTAGACCTACATCCACTAATGTTTGTTAAGGTTTGCGAATTGCCTTTCCAGGAGAGTAATGTAGTGAAGTATCTTCATAATAACCCTGAAGCACATTTAGGTAAGTACCAATCCATCATAACCTAGCTTTTTCATGTTTATATTAAAAACACAATCTAACGCAATCATAATCTATTTAATACGTATTTATCATTTTGAACGTTGGCACATGCTAGAGCGAATAATTCCATATCAGTCGTAACTACTGTACATGACAATTAGGCTTGGCCTCTTCTTTTGATAATTATTTAATGACATGAGTTATTGGTGGGCCCAACATAATGACCAGGGTTTACACTCATACAAACTCAACCAGTCCTATATTAATACTAGTACAGTATTCACAAAATTTATTATACAGTACAGTCTTCATTCTGACTGACATATGATAGAACAATCATTATATATATATATACTGTACTGTATACAATCATTATTGAAACCAAACATGTAAAATGATAAAACTTGTGGCAAAGGAGGGAGAGATCAACCCGTTCTCGCACTTTCGTATAGTCAATATTGACTTATTAAATGTGCATAAGTGACATACTAATTTATTGTGAATATTTTAGTTTACCTTGAAATGCTTCATAGAAAACACCGACCTTACCTAACCTTCTTAGTATGTTAAGATAAGCATCTTATTGCTTCGTAATTACAATTATTACTTAACCTATATAGGTATAGGTTAGGTATAGGTTAAGTAATAATTGTAATTACGAAGCAATAAGATGCTTATCTTAACATACTAAGAAGGTTAGGTAAAGTCAGTGTTTTCTATGAAGCTTTTTCAAGGTAAACTAAAATATTCACAATAAAGTAGTATGTCACTCATGCACGTATTTAATAAGTCAATATTGACTATACGAAAGTGCGAGAATGGGTTGGAGAGATGGATATTGTCCTCCCTCACTCTCCACATTTGCCAGTTAGTCGATTGCAACATCAATCACGCCGGGAGTCGGATTACACCACACGTTTCTCATCAATTTTTCTCTAATGAAAATGTATTCTAACTACTTTTACAATGTTCAGTATTATGGTTGCTCCAGTGGGACAATGTGTTAATAAAAAAGGCAAAAGCAAATTACAGTGCAAATAATGCAGTGATTGACAATATAATCTCAGAGCCAACCAACCAGCAATGATGTTTGTATGTCAACATATAGAAGGCCTATTATATTGGCTCATGTGAGACAGCTCCTATTTATATCTATAATATACTGTATATATAGTGAGTGAGTTTGGGTGGATATAAATAGAAGATGCCATGTTTGGGCCAATAAGCTTTCTGTGGTTTATGATCAAATGATGATTTCTTAGACCTGGTTTGCTTCATTACAAAATACAGTTGTGAAAAACGTATGAGCATAATCAGTATACATATGTAATTTGTCTGTACAGTGGAACCTCTATTAACGAGTTTAATCCGTTCTGGCACCGAGCTCGTTACCTGGAAAACTCGTCTTTGGAAACAAATTTCCCCATTTAAGGGGGCGTCTGGTTATTATAATGAAAGTTGTTCAATGTCAACCAATATTATTTTTCTAGTTGTATATGAAAAGTGCTTAAATTGTCCCAAGTTTCAGTACTGCAGCGTAAATAGAAAGGGAGTTTTTTTTTTTTTTTTTTTTTTTTTTTTGAACGTTTTTTACACATTTTCAAGTCCACACTTCAGAACACACGTTTCAGATAAAATTATTCTGTGACACTTTTCTGACACATTAGCATATAATAAAGGATTTGGGGATTTAGAATTTCCAAAACATCTTTAGTTTTCCTAATACAAATGTTCAAAGTTCCCCAAAATTTTTTTGCAAATATGGCATGTTTATTGCTATTATAAAATCAATAAATGAACTTAGAGAAAAATGAAAGCCCCCCAATGTAGAGACATGCCCTCCACATATACTGTGTAAGTTTCATGTAAATTGAATAAAAAAAGAATGAGTTTTGTAAACGTTTGTGTCAATTGAAAAAAAAACAGAAATGAATAAAGTCTAAGGTTCTAAAATCTGTGGCTGGGGTTGACATCAACCAATTTTCTCCAAAATTGGCATCCTTACAGATAGGCTTACGTACAGTCAGGTGTGTAAGTTTGATGCAAATCGCCCCCAAAAAAAATGAAAAAAAAAAAATTTAAAAAAAAAAAGAAAAAAAAAATCCTTTTTTTTTTTTTTTTTCCTTAAATTTTTTTTCCAATTAAACTAATAATAATATTTGTTTAATATATGCTATTGTGATAGCAAAGAGTTGTAGTTATGATTTCAGTTGACACTTTTGATTGATAATCGATTTTGACCATTTTTGCATAATTTTCACAACTACTTCAATATTTTTTTTCTCCCTTCCTATTTATGCTACAATGCTGAAACTTTGACCAGATGAAACACTTTTCATATAGAACTTGTCAAAAAAGTTTGATTGAAATCGAATGAGTTTTCATTTTTGCATTTTTGGACCCAGATGCCAACCAGACGCCCCCTTAAAATAAAGGAAATAAATTTAATCCGTTCCACTCCCAAAAACATCCATACTTGTATGACTTTTTTATGTAAATATAATACTGCACATGTAAATATAAATGTTTTGTTGTAGTGTTTTAATATTTACTTTACCTTATGAAGAGTAGTTGCTGGCTTGAGGGAGACAATGGAGAGGTGGGAAGGAGGAGAGGGGTTATGGTGTGGAAGGAGAATCCACCTCTGAGTCAGGCGGACTCTCTCTTCTTGGGAATTTCACCCAAATTTCATTTCAAATGTCACACAAGGATGCGTTAGACCAGCACCAAATAAAAAACTACGTTGATTACACTCGTTGTGTCAACAATATAATAGTCTTACCCCGAAGATACAATACAATGCCGTTTTCTCAAATAGGCAATGTGGTTATTAAAGGAAACGGAAATTTCATGGCAAACTTGTATACAATCCCCAAGTCAATCGGATAAGAATTGGATTTTATAGAAATATTTGCTCAAATGACGCTTGAGCGCGGTGTTTGGGAACATTCAAGAGAAAAAAAGTGTGTTATGTTCAAGCGACATATACCTGCGAAAGTGATAACACTTTCATAAAGTGTTATCACAAAGTGATAAATTAATTAAACATTTTCACACACCGGGTTGTCACTGCTTTATCAGGGCAGCTTTTCCAAGAATGCGTTCACCTTTTCAAACATTCCAAACACTTCCCTGATCTCAGTTTAAGAGGCAGCATCCTCCCTTACCTCCTCATTCCCTTACTAATGGTGTAAATTGTTGATGAGGACCTGCCATACTTCCTTGTGAGATCAATCACACAGACACCACACTCATGCTTTGCTATAATTTCCTTCTTTAAATCCACAGTAATTGTGTCTTTCTTCCTCTTGACAACACTATCTTTAGCAAGCAGCTTCTTTGGAGACATCGTTTGTTACAAATTGTAGTCGCAAAACCACTAAAAACCCAAAGAAAAGCTCAAATAAATCCAAAGGGATGCTTGTCGTGTGAGATACAACAACAACACTGGCGTCGGAGGCGTCCGAGAATTTGCGAGAACCCGCGAGACGCTAGGAAGCGCCATGTGGTTTCACTCGTTAATAGAGGCGAGCTTGTCAATAGAGACAAATTTGCTGCGAGTGGCTTGCTCGTTACTGGAAAAACTCGTTAATAGAGCCACTCGTTAATAGAGGTTCCACTGTATAATGGTATTGTATACCATGTAGATTACATCATTGTCATCTTGAGGTTATCTTGAGATGACAATGTTGTAATCTACCTGGTACTGTATACAATACCATTATACAGACAAATTATATATGTACGTATACTGATTATGCTCATATGGTTTTCACAACTGTATGGTTATGGTAACATTTGTGACAACTATTTGCAAAGTAAGCAATCATGAAATAATAGCAGGATTTTTTGTGGGACAAGGTAAACTCCTCCACATCCATATATTATATCCATATTAGTATCATTAGTATAAAAAACAGACAATAGTTGTTTAAATCAATGTATAATCACATTATTCAGTGAATCAACATGTGACGGATACCCGTACTTTGAAGATTAAAAAGTGAACCGTTGTGCTGAAGGTGGCAAGAAAAAATTACCTGATTCTCAAATAGCTGTCGAAATGCTTCCACACTTGTGTGTGGTGGTTTGAGAAGTCCTTCTGTCAGCTGTCTCCACCTCACACAACCTAGTCATTATATAAATACAAATGATTTTTTAGTCCAATAAAATCATGTATGCATAAATATCCATTTGGAAAATGAAATGAAAGTTCTGAACAGTTTTCATGTTTCAACACTTTACCAAGGAAGTACAGATCGTTTATGTATAAATTTGGCACCAAATTGTTCCTCTGATTGCTTTATATGACTCAAAATAAAGAAGTGCATAAATGAATTTTTTTTGCCTATAGTATATCAAGATCGCTTGACTGCAAATTTACTGATCATTTTGTAATGTGCCTCAATAATTTTGTGTAAAGTAGTTATAATTTTGATATGGAATTGTTTACTAATGACTTCTCTACCCTATGCACTTGTTAAATGAAAAATATAGCAATTTTGTTAGTTTCTTCAGTTTGACAAATATTATGGATTTGTACTTTCTTAATGCACTTCATTTATTACGAAGATATTTCACTACACGACCATAATGGTAAGTTAGGTAACAAACCTGTATATGAATTAATATACAATGGTTGTAGGCCCCCTCAAAACAGTATTTTATCTGGGGGAGGGCTTGCCAGGGCCTGACAGTTCAAGCTAAATCCCCATGTAATGAAAAGATCTCATCCCATACAGTTGGTTCGAGTGAGCTGACACTAATTTAACTTGATATGGTGTATATGTTACAGCAGCATGTTTCTAATAGATAATAAAATAGTTGGAGCCGTCTATAGTATTGTGAAATGCCTAGTGTTATGAGTACCGGTCCTGGACATATTATATTCAGCATGTTGAGTGCTGAATGCACTCAAGAATACATCGATACTCTTAGGTACAGTATTTGAATAATAGTTGGAATACTCTCATTAGAGTTACAAATGTCACTTTACAGAGAGGTGTGATGTCTTCCGATCATTCTTTTAAGATTGTCCACTTAATAATGTTTAAATGTTACGCTCAATTTTTGCAAAGGTGAAATTTTCTTTTGTAGGTTTTTATATTTCAGAAGAGTTTGCTACACATGGAATTGGTGCATAATGGGAGACTAATTTTAAAAGTTTACTGTGACAGGAACATTACTGGGAGCCATTTAGATAGTGACAACCATCCCAGGAACACTGGTACCTCTATATTCACTACTTTTATAAGTTTATAAATTCTTCCACATTTGGGATTATTTTGGCAAAGATGTCTTGCTTATCTTAATGGAAAGAAGTCGTTGGGCAATGACATTATCGTTTTACTTGAGCTCTGTATTTGTGTAGTAGAAATACATTGTGCAAGTATTGTGCCAAGTGATGCTAGACCTGAGGCTTAAATATTTTTCATTCTACAGGAATTTTTAAGACGAATATTTTCCAATAGTGGGATAGTGTTTGCTATAGAGTGGGACCACATGTGCTCATCAGGATGCTGTATCAAACAGTATATACTCTCATTTTAGAATTGGGAAAGGTTAATGGACATTGGATTACTTATATATATAGTAATGTAACTGCTATGAATATTCCAACATTTTTTCCTCAGGACAGTTGTGCAGAGAATCCAGACAGCTTTACTGAGAACATCCCTGACAAAATACAGGCATGTTAAACTTGCATTTGCAAAACACATTGGGTGGTCTTGCAGGTCAGATACATATAAGAAGCTCTCTCAAGTCATGCAAACAGTTACCAGTTTAAACAGCTTGAATGCTTCTAGGCTTTAAGTGTCTTTTTAACAGCTAATAAGTGTCAAATTAATTCTCAAGTGCTTCCTGAATGCTTTCATTAACTGCCTATCAGGATTGATCTTTGGAAATGTTTAATTTAAAAAAAAACTGATCACTTAACATTGTAAATTATATTAGTACAGTACATGTTTCTTTTGATACTATTAAAGAAACATTGTTTATTAAATTCATCTCATTAATTTTAATGATGCTGAACATGCCTTTGAGAAGTATGACCTGCCAGTCTTGTTCAACACAATATTTCCTTTGTTTTGAAAGTAGCTTGTAACCTGTTTCTTGAGTGAATGCACTTCTTGAATGAGTGAGAAGCAGGTTTATTTAACACTACTTTAAGCCATGACATCTTACTAACTCCAAGTAGCACAGTATGTTGCAAGGTAGTTTGGGTGGAAAAAGTTTAAGGGAGAACTGTTGGTCTTAAGCTGCACTCTACATTCAAATTAATGGCAAGGATTATGTAAATAAGGTATTACTCATAATGCATACAATTTTCTTCTATTTTCTACTGCAACACTTTGCTACTGGTGCCATTCTTGGAATGTTTATCATTATCTAATTATAAGTAAGATCTGGGTATTTTGACTAATTCTTGTTTCCTTACCTAAGTATTAATATTTTTCCTAACTGCTGTCAAAAAACAACACACAATTAAAAAACACTGAATAGTTTCATGATTTGCACCCCACCATCAAGGAATACACCTCTGGTGTGGAAGATTTGAGAGTGGGAAACACCAGCTTAGGGATTGAAGCGACAGGCTTGCTAATAAAATGTATCCAAGTTAAGGGTTACGTGACCATATCCAGCTAAAGTAGCTTACATTGACATGTGCCCCTATTACATTGAGGGCTTCTTTGCATAGGTAGAGTTCAAATGTTGCAAGTTTCTGGAATAAATTGATAAATGATTATTCCACAAACTAGTTTTTAAAGTTACTGGAGCTTCATAATATGAGGTTATTTTTAATTAAACTGGAGAGAGGTGGTATTGTATACAGTCAATCCTTTATGCCACATTTTATTATAATACTATTTAAATTAATATTTAATCAGTCATATTATGGATTTCCAATAGAGTTGAGGAGATTGAGGATATCGATAGAAAGTGGTGTTACCAAGGATTCAAATAGTTTAATATCATATCAGGGATTAAAGTGAAATATAGGCATACTTGGGATCCCAATACAGTGTATTCATGCTAGTGAATCACAATAGCATGCAGTTAAGCAAAGAATTTTGACTGAATGTGATTATGCTGGGTATTCCAATTAAACGTTCTCGAACTGGAATGTCAAAAGAATGTGCTTGTGCCTTCAATCCAGAGGGAATGTGGCACCAGTGACCCCAATAGAAAGGTGTTCATGCCACGGATCACAATGGAAAGTAGTTGTGCGGTGAATCTTTGGCTGCAAGAAAATCAGATCTCATAGGATAGAAACAATATGTAAAGGTTCTAAAAGTAATGATGTTAAGTGACTTCATGTTTAAGTGAACATAACACAATAAACTTAGAATGATAGTGTGGAATTTATATACCTTCAAAACAAGGTATGCCATTCCATTTTACTTTATAAAGTGTGTTGTCCTGACTAGAATATTGCTGTCCTTCCCTTTCAATGCAGAAGAGATATCTGAACTAAAGATATACTGTACAAAGAACATGTACTATACCCAACGACATAATTAAAAACTTATAAACTCGTAATGTACACTCTGGAATGGAGTTGAAGATATCGTATATACTGTACATGGACCCCCAATCTGAATAATAAAATGACTTGGAGCGAAAGATATGGTGGGTGATGTAGAATAGACTCGGTTAAGAGTAGAAGTGCCATAGGCACAATTAAGGAACACAAAAGGAACATCAGTTATCAAAGACTTCAACCTGCTAGCATATACAGGAAATTATTTCAGAAGAAAGGTTGAAAATTTCAAGAAGGAATTGGAAAGGTTCCTGCAGAATGTGATGAATGTGCGAGTCTGAGGGGCAATGTCAGCAACAGTTTGATAAAGTTGCTTTCAAAACATCTGGCACCCAGGTGAGCTGCAAGTGCAGAACTCTCAAAACTGGTCACAGGTAAACCACTGGTAAAGTAGGCAGATAATGTTATGCGGGGAAACTAAGTTTGGCACTTTATTATGTTCTTGTACTGTTGCATGACACACTGAAGATTGAAAATTTTTGAAAATGTTTGGTTTATTGGCTATTGTTTTCTTATTCTGTATACAATAAGAACTGAAATTCATAAGTGGTGTTTTATTATGACAGTAAGGATGAGTATTCATGATGTGGGTTAGATTCAAATCCATTTCTATTTAGTTTTCAGTGGAAATTCAGCTCTTGAGAATTCTTAAATCTGTAAATCTAAATTACTTGTAGGGATTGCCATTTGAATGTTCATAATTGTCAGTCTGTTTACTGAAACACCACTACTATATTGGTTTATTTTAAATATTTAGCTTAACCTAATAAAACTAAACTAACTTGGCTTAACCTAACCCAATGCAAATGCAAGTACAGTACCCACATCATATTTTGAGTGATGTGAGCATATAAAATTCTCAGCAGATGTTTATCCACTTTAGGGGAATTAAAACTGTTTAAACAGTAGATGGCAATTAACTGCCTGTGGTACATATGAAGGCTTGCTACAGGTTACATCAAACACCTTTACTGTTTCCTCCTCATTGATACACAGGTTCAAAACCATGATTGTTGTTTTAAGTTGCAAACAGTACTAATTACCTCGAGATGATTTCGGTGCTTAGCGTCCCCGTGGCCCGGTCCTCGACCAGGCCTCCTTTTTTTCCCGGGAAGCAGCCCGTAGTAGCTGTCTAACTCTCAGGTACCTATTTACTGCTAGGTAACAGGAGCATCAGGGTGAAAGAAACATTTTGCCCGTTTGTCTCCGCCTCCACCGGGGATCGAACCCAGAACCTCAGGACTACGAATCCGAAGCTCTGTCCACCCAGTTGTCAAGCGCCCCAACACCGCCCCAACAGGCAAAGTCAACTTAACTAACTTTAAAACAACATTTTTAAATTTATATTTCTTTGATATTTAGCCCTGAAATAAACTTAATTACTAAAAAGGCTAGGTTTAAACAAAATATAAATTAAAAGAAATGTAAGTAATAAATACTGTACAATATTTTAAGTAATTTTGATGGTATCATTGCAATCATCTTTAGTATTATTGTTTATTTATTTTTTTAGATAATGTATTTTGAAGATAAAATTTTAACACTTTCGCGCTTTGGGCGAGCGAGCGCCAGACCCCCCTAAGTTGCGCCGGGCCTTCCACGTGAGCGCGTGGTACTACTGAACAGTGTATACTCTCCAAGTTTGTCACCTCATTTTTCATCCTAGGTTTTTCATTTTGGTATCAATGTGTTCACAACAGAATTCCCTACAGGAGTATATGCATGTAAAGTCAAAAAGCCCGGCGTATCACCCTGCACCACACAGAGAAATTGGCCGCACGTTACCCGTGAGCACGCAAGAGCAATAAAATGTGAATACTGTACTCTCTCCACTTTGGTCACCTTGATTCTTGTCCTAGGTCCTTCATTTTGGTATCGATGTATTTACAATAAAATTTCCTACAGGAGTATATGTATATAATGTCCAAAACTGCGGCGCGCCCCACCCACACCACCAAATTAATTTGTTTAATTTTTGACGCACCGATGCATCATTCCCACACATACGTCTAATAATTATTTTACTCCATTCTGTGTCGTCCCTGCGTGAAAGTGCTGAAAAAATCAATAAAAGTATGTTTTGTGCATAGAGAGTTAACAAACAGATGGTGCTTATGTTCCCAGTGTCACCTTAGTTTAAACACAGTGTGGAATAACCCTATTTATTTACACTTAACCAAAATAGTTCTGCATATAGGCATGCAATGTCATCACATGTGTATTACGTATACACATCTGTTCCTGGCACAACTCAACAAAAGTGTCTTACAACCCACTCCTTTGCTACTATTGTCTGAGAACATTATCCAGAAATATTAAAATGCCGACAAAAAAGATCATATTGTGATTATGATGATAATTGCAGGGCACTGGCACACAACAACTTCATAGCACAGTAAGAACTTAAAAATTATATAATTGGTTTTTAAATCTAGATTAACACCATTATATCCTTATACTATATACTTGTATATGTATTACATGCATACTGTATTTACATAATTTGCCTTAAAACCAGGAGATAAGAACAGAAATCAACATTTAGTAGCCACATTATGGCGAGGGTCAACATATGACAATAACTGCACTTTAATCCTTAACCTCTGCATCACAAACATGGGTGTTTCGTAAGTGGTGGGCATTGTAATGGGGTGGAGGGTGTTTGACCAGTGGTGCACATCACAACCAGGGGTGTTTGACCAGTGGTGCACATCACAACCAGGGGTGTTTGACCAGTGGTGCACATCACAACCAGGGGTGTTTGACCAGTGGTGCACATCACAACCAGGGGTGTTTGACCAGTGGTGCACATCACAACCAGGGGTGTTTGACCAGTGGTGCACATCACTACCAGGGGTGTTTGACCAGTGGTGCACATCACAACCAGGGGTGTTTGACCAGTGGTGCACATCACAACCAGGGGTGTTTGACCAGTGGTGCACATCACAATCAGGGGTGTTTGACCAGTGGTGCACATCACTACCAGGGGTGTTTGACCAGTGGTGCACATCACAACCAGGGGTGTTTGACCAGTGGTGCACATCACAACCAGGGGTGTTTGACCAGTGGTGCACATCACTACCAGGGGTGTTTGACCTGGTGGTGCACATCACTACCAGGGGTGTTTGACCAGTGGTGCACATCACAACCAGGGGTGTTTGACCTGGTGGTGCACATCACAACCAGGGGTGTTTGACCAGTGGTGCACATCACTACCAGGGGTGTTTGACCAGTGGTGCACATCACAACCAGGGGTGTTTGACCTGGTGGTGCACATCACAACCAAGGGTGTTTGACCAGTGGTGCACATCACTACCAGGGGTGTTTGACCTGGTGGTGCACATCACTACCAGGGGTGTTTGACCAGTGGTGCACATCACAACCAGGGGTGTTTGACCTGGTGGTGCACATCACTACCAGGGGTGTTTGACCAGTGGTGCACATCACAACCAGGGGTGTTTGACCAGTGGTGCACATCACTACCAGGGGTGTTTGACCAGTGATGCACATCACTACCAGGGGTGTTTGACCAGTGGTGCACATCACAACCAGGGGTGTTTGACCAGTGGTGCACATCACAACCAGGGGTGTTTGACCAGTGGTGCACATCACAACCAGGGGTGTTTGACCAGTGGTGCACATCACAACCAGGGGTGTTTGACCAGTGGTGCACATCACTACCAGGGGTGTTTGACCAGTGGTGCACATCACAACCAGGGGTGTTTGACCAGTGGTGCACATCACTACCAGGGGTGTTTGACCAGTGGTGCACATCACAACCAGGGGTGTTTGACCAGTGGTGCACATCACAACCAGGGGTGTTTGACCAGTGGTGCACATCACAACCAGGGGTGTTTGACCAGTGGTGCACATCACAACCAGGGGTGTTTGACCAGTGGTGCACATCACTAACCAGGGGTGTTTGACCAGTGGTGCACATCACAACCAGGGGTGTTTGACCTGGTGGTGCACATCACTACCAGGGGTGTTTGACCAGTGGTGCACATCACAACCAGGGGTGTTTGACCTGGTGGTGCACATCACTACCAGGGGTGTTTGACCTGGTGGTGCACATCACAACCAGGGGTGTTTGACCTGGTGGTGCACATCACAACCAGGGGTGTTTGACCAGTGGTGCACATCACTACCAGGGGTGTTTGACCTGGTGGTGCACATCACAACCAGGGGTGTTTGACCGGGTGGTGCGCACATCACAACCAGGGGTGTTTGACCTGGTGGTGCACATCACAACCAGGGGTGTTTGACCAGTGGTGCACATCACAACCAGGGGTGTTTGACCTGGTGGTGCACATCACAACCAGGGGTGTTTGACCTGGTGGTGCACATCACAACCAGGGGTGTTTGACCAGTGGTGCACATCACAACCAGGGGTGTTTGACCTGGTGGTGCACATCACATCCAGGGGTGTTTGACCAGTGGTGCACATCACAACCAGGGGTGTTTGACCTGGTGGTGCACATCACAACCAGGGGTGTTTGACCTGGTGGTGCACATCACAACCAGGGGTGTTTGACCAGTGGTGCACATCACAACCAGGGGTGTTTGACCAGTGGTGCACATCACTACCAGGGGTTTGACCAGTGGTGCACATCACAACCAGGGGTGTTTGACCAGTGGTGCACATCACTACCAGGGGTGTTTGACCAGTGGTGCACATCACTACCAGGGGTGTTTGACCAGTGGTGCACATCACAACCAGGGGTGTTTGACCAGTGGTGCACATCACAACCAGGGGTGTTTGACCAGTGGTGCACATCACTACCAGGGGTGTTTGACCAGTGGTGCACATCACAACCAGGGGTGTTTGACCAGTGGTGCACATCACAACCAGGGGTGTTTGACCTGGTGGTGCACATCACAACCAGGGGTGTGTGACCTGGTGGTGCACATCACTACCAGGGGTGTTTGACCAGTGGTGCACATCACAACCAGGGGTGTTTGACCTGGTGGTGCACATCACAACCAGGGGTGTTTGACCAGTGGTGCACATCACTACCAGGGGTGTTTGACCTGGTGGTGCACATCACAACCAGGGGTGTTTGACCAGTGGTGCACATCACTACCAGGGGTGTTTGACCTGGTGGTGCACATCACAACCAGGGGTGTTTGACCAGTGGTGCACATCACTACCAGGGGTGTTTGACCTGGTGGTGCACATCACTACCAGGGGTGTTTGACCAGTGGTGCACATCACTACCAGGGGTGTTTGACCAGTGGTGCACATCACTACCAGGGGGTTCTACTCCCAGAGACTAGCATCTTCACGACAGAACTTTATGCCATTTTGTATGCTCTTCGTCAACGGCTTTCTCTGTCAATCTTCCGTTGTTGTTGTTGACTCGCGCAGTGCCCTCATGGCTCTGGAGTCCTTTAACCCCTGGGCTGCTCTTGCAATTTTGGCCTGTAACATGCCCAGGTGCAAGAAATAAAAAAAATGTCTTATAAAAGTGTTTGTGTTCCCTAGTCACGGAAAAAAAATCGAAGGCGACATATTTTGGCCATTAACACTTTCGCTCACCCCGCGCGCCACCCCTCGACAGGGCGATATGGGCCCCAGCGTGTCACGGAAGCGCGCGTTAATTCCGAAAAGTGTATACTCTCTTCAACTTTGTCACCTCAATTCTCCTTCTACGAGAATAAATTTGGTATCATTGTGTTCGCAATAAAATTCTCTACAGCACTAAATGCATATAAACTCCAAAAGCCCGGCTAATTACCCGCAGCAAACAGAGAAAGTGCGAACGAGTTACCCGGGAGCGCGCAAACGGGATAAAATGTTTTCACTATTTTCACTCTGGTCACCTCAATTTTTGTCCTAGGTCTTTCATTTTGGTCTCAATGGGTTCGTAATAAAATTCTCTAGAGGAACATTAGCATATAAAAAAAAACACCTGGTCACGCTCCAACCGCCGACGAGTTGAAGACGGGCCACGCGTTAGCCGTGAGTGAGCGCTCAGAGGCCTTCCTACTACACTCCCAATTCCCACCCTTTTCAAGCCTTTCTTTCGCAATTTTCTTCCTGGAAGGGCCTTGTTCATGATTACTATCCATCGTGGAGTAAGCGTAGATAGTTTCTAAAGCCGCAGTAAGAAATATAGCCACGGAAAATAGCCGAAATGTTCACACGTTTGAGATGCGAGGGGAGACGACATTGGTCACAACAGTGGAGCAAAGACAATGGGCCCACGGCGTGTGCCAAGCCGCCTGAGGGCCACGAGGCTCAACAAAGGAAATGGGAAGACATCGGCGCACATTTTAAAACCAGTCCCCAAAAAATCGGATACAAACCTGATTTTTGGCGAATTTTTAAAGTCGATGACGCAATGCTGCGTCATCCCCGGCATTACCGCCAGTAAACGGATGACGCAATGCTGCGTCATCCCCGAGCGAAAGTGTTAAAGAGAGAGTCTGTCGAGGAAGTCTGGCAAAAGTGAGGTGTTGACAGAGTAATCGTCGGAGGCTGTCAGCTCCGCCCGAGCTGTCAGTCGGGAGTTGCCACAAAGATGATATTACCTAATTATTTCAATGTCTGATTTTTTCTCTCAATATTGTTATTCAATAGTGTGTAGTAAAATAGTAAACAAATACCTTTGTGGTTATTACACTATATTCACAGGTTATATACAAGTTTCTGCATGTTTTGTTCACCATAACTGTTCAAATAAGCAGGTATGGAGAGTTGAGACTGACAGGTCGACACACAGCTGATGCTCTCTCCCTCACTCGCTGGTTCAAGGCCAGATGCACTAATATTCCTCCACCAACTATACTGTTTGTGGTGTTATTACACTATATACACACATTATATATATAAGTATCTACTTTTTTTGTTCACCAAAACATGTAGATACTGTACAACTAAGCTGGTATGGTGCCCAATGAGCATAGTGGCTGCCCTCTACACAGCATAACAAGTCATGCAGATGACGTCACCTCCCTCATCAAAATGGCTTCTCCGAACATACTCCTTTTGCTGTTATTACACTATATATACATATTATATATAAGTATCTACACTTGTATTCACCATAGCAAACCACAAAGCTGGTACGGTGAGTGCAGACAGTAACAGGTGGCCACCTGTTACACACCTCACGACACTGGAAAACAGAAGATTAAGGGGAGGCATGATCACTACCTACAAAATTCTCAGAAGTATTGATAAAGTAGATAAAGATAAACTATTTAACACAAGGGGTACACGAACAAGGGAACACAGGTGGAAACTTAGTACCCAAATCAGCCACAGGGCCATTTGAAAGAACTTTTTCAGTCTCAGAGTAGTTAACAAATGGAATGCATTAAGCAGTGATGTGGCGGAGGCTAACTCCATACACAGTTTCAAATGTAGATATTATAGAGCCCAGTAGGCTCAGGACTCTGTACATCAGTTGATTGATAGTTGAGAGGCAGGACCAATGAGCCAGAGCTCAACCCTCACAAGCACAACTAGGTGAGTAAACAGATTCGGCAGACGATGCTACCGCCCTCCCCCCCTCCCTCAACATTACTGTTCCCACCATACTACGCACAGTGCAAATTATCACAACAATCCTACTATTGTCAGAATCGTAGTCATTTTTATCAGACGGGTCTTCTGTAATACTATCATTGCTAAATAATACCAGTTACATATATATTTTTACATTTTTTAGGCAATGCTGTGGTCACAAGCTGTGAGCTCGTGCTGTGTGTGCCATCCTTGGTGACGCACTCAGTACTGAGGCTCTCACACACCCGGGAATGTTGCCCAAGAAACTTTTTCTGGTGGGAAGCCCGCTCGGCTTCCCAGAGCTATCCAGGCTGATATACTAATGTCAAACATTGGCATCAGTCATGTGTATGGAGTTCTGTGGGCCTACCAGGGACCACAAGCCAGAACCTGTCCCCCTCACAGAGGCACGAGGAGCAATGGCCTGTAGAAACTCCCATGTGGTTGGAAGCACTCTATATCTGCCATCAACTGGGTTAGGCCTCCAGAAAGGTAAGCGTCCCAAAACAAACCCCGATTCTGGTGTAAATTGCTACAAATGCCAAATAAGTGGATAGAACACCCCAAACAGAAACGTGTCTGCACAGCTCCTCTCTTCCCGGGAGGGGGAAGAGGGGGCTCCAGACCCCCATGCCAGCCATCCACACCCCAGTTCTGAGGCTGATGCTATAGGCGGCGTTTGTGTGCTCTGGCTCCAGTGGTTGTTTTAGCACTGTGCCTTGTGTGGTGACTGTCTTCTAGGTGGTGCGCGAGCCAGAAGATATTCTTCAGTACTCGGGCTGCAGGTGCCTAGGGCTCCCTTCCCTGGGTGCCCAGTAAGTACTGAACTTGGGGCTTAGGGCCACCTTCCACAAGTTCCTTGGGTTCTGCCTCTGCTAGGCCGTTTACTGCTCGGTTTTTGGCCGCCCTTTGTGTGCTGGGGTGTTTTGTCTCCCTTGTTGTCTCCGGTTAACAGTACCCTGACAGCCGAGTGGACAGCGCTCCGGATTCGTAGTCCTGTGGTTCTGGGTTCGATCCCAGGTTGAGACGGTAACAAATTGGCAGTTTCTTTCACCCTGATGCCCCTCTTCACCTAGCAGTAAATAGGTACCTGGGAGTTAGACAGCTGCTATGGGCTGCTTCCTGGGGGTGTGTAACAAAAAGGAGGTCTGGTCGAGGACTGGGCCACGGGAACGCTAAACCCTGAAATCATCTCGATAACCTAACCTTGACTGGGCTTCCCTGAGCGTGAGTTCTGTCTCAGGACCCTGGGAATCCCCAAGAGGGCGCGTGGGTCCGATGGATGTGACCCGAGTCCCCCCTCGCTTTCCCTGTCTGTGGTTCGGTCTGGCCCCCCCCCCCCCTTCCCTGTCTGTGGTTCGGTCTGGCCCCCCCCCCCCCCTTTCCCCTCCCTTCCTGCTTCCAGCTCCAAAACGTCTGTGAGGGTTTCAGAGTCAGGGCAGGGTTTAGATGGGCAATCTTGGGGGGATGCCTCTTCTGGTGTGGCAACGGAGGCATTCGAGTCTGCTCTCCCTGCCGAAGCCTTTGGATCTGACCAGTGGGCCCCCTTCCGTCCGGCTTTTACGGCTGCGCTACCCTTTTCTTTTGAGGCCAAGGCTTTGGGAGATGACTCGGCCCCAGATCAGGATGCGAAGGATCCCGGGGCTGACTTGGGGTTCTTGGGCCCCGTTGGACCCCACCTGGGTTTTTCAGCCCTCTGAGGGGGCTTGCTGTTACAAGGAGAGGGGTTTTCCTTTTTCTCCTCTGCGTACGAATTGTATTTGGTGTCTGCCCCTCCCCAGGTTTGGTTCTGTGTCCCTTCGGGTGCTTCGGTCCCGTCTTTCCGGAGATTTTCGGCTTCCCGCATCCAACCTGGTGTGGTGCGTGCGGCCTTTGCGGCTTACCTCCTGCATGACCCGGATTATACCTCTATCATGGATCTGTCTTCATTCAGGTTTAGGTCTTCGTTTCCCTACTGGATCTGGTATGAAGTTCCGGAATCATCCTGGCTGGCGGACTGTCCTGTTTTTGGTTTGGAGGCATGGCATTCCTTCTGTCATTCCCACACGCTTGAGTGGTGTGAGGCATTGACGGTGGTCCAAGTTTTCCTGGGGGGCGAGTTTGAGCACCTAAATGAGTGCTTTTTTGCCCCTGCCCTTCGGGATGTGGGCGTTGCGCAGGTTCCTTCCCTTTCGGCTGCGCAGGTTGCTGAGGACTTGCGTGCTCATGGCCTCTTGGCTTCGGCATTGCGCTTCTTTTCCCTCCTTGAGCTGCCTTTGGACTGACTTGGGGAGGATGTGGAGGCTCTTGGGGTCGTTCCTGGACCTGGTGACTTGGGCTCGGCGGTTTGCTCATCATCTGCCTTATTGAAGCTGTTTGTGCCGATCCTGCGGGATGCGGTGTCGCTGTTTTATGCCTCCCGGCTCGTGTGTTGGCAGGCAGTGCTTGCTTCCTCCCTGGAATCTACCTGGACCCTGGCTCTTAGGTTGTCTTCACCCTTCTGCCCCTTGCTGTTTGCAGATTCTGCTGTGGCGCAGTATCTGCAAGCAGCTTCGGCTAGTTGTCGTCCCATATCTGATTTGTTGGTTCTCCGGGGGCCCTTCCCAAAGGGGTTGTGCCAGGGCTCGGTGTTCCGCTCATTGGGGTAGGCAACTGGTGCCAGTTTTGGGGCCAGCGCCTCCTTCGGAACCACCTTCGTCAGGTCGGCACGGTGTTCTCTCTGTGCATGGCTCAAGTTCTCGTAAGGGGCGCCGGCCCTTTTCGCGGTTCATCCCAATTGACAGGGCGATAAGGGGTGGGGGAAGCTTGCTCTGTTCGCTCATGCCAGGTCTCACAATTTGTGGGCTTTTCAGGTTGTCTCCGATGGTCTACAGTGGCGTTGAGTGGTTGCTGTTCCTTCGGGGGGCTCAGGGCTGACGGGACAGGCCTTTTTCCCTGTGCTCCGTCAGGTCATCTTGGAGTACTCGCCTAATTGTGCTTGCGGGGGTTGAGCTCTGGCTCTTTGGTCCCGCCTCTCAACCGTCAATCAACTGATGTACAGATTCCTGAGCCTACTGGACTCTGTCATATCTGCATTTGAAACTGTGTATGTAGTCAGCCTCCACCACATCACTTCCTAGTACATTCCATTTATTAACTACTGACACTGAAAAAGTTCTTTCTAATGTCTCTGTGGCTCATTTGGGTACTCAGCTTCCACCTGTCCCCCCCTTGTGCATGTGCTACCCGTGTTAACTAATCCATCCTTGTCCACCCTGTCAATTCCCCTGAGAATTTTGTATATGGTGATCATGTCTCCCTACCTCTTCTGTCTTCCAGTGACGTGAGGTGCAGTTCATATAGTCTGTCCTCATAACTCATGCCTCTTAGTTCTGGGACTAGCTAAGTGGCATACCTCTGATCTTTTTCCAGCTTCGTCTTGTGCTTGACTAGATATGGGCTCCATGCTGGAGCTGCATACTCCAGGATTGGCCTTACATATGTGGTATACAAGGTTCTGAAGGATTCCTTACACAGGTTTCTGAAAGCAGTTCTGATGTTAGCCAGCCTCGCATAGGCCACTGTTGTTATTCTTTTGAATTGGGCTTCACGGGACAAGTTTGACGTGATATCAACTCCTAGATCTTTCTCTCTGTCCATTTCGTGAAGGACTTCATCTCCCATTCAGTATCCAGTGACTGGCCTAGTTCCATTACCTTACATTTACTTGGGTTGAACTTTAGTAGCCATTTGTCGGACCATTCCTTCAGTTTGTCTAGGTCTTCTTGTAGCCTCATACTATCCTCCTCTGTCTTGATCCTCCTCATAATTTTTGTATCATCAGCAAACATCAAGAGGAACAAATCATTTCCTTCTGGGAGATCATTTACGTATATCAGAAACACTATAGGTCCAAGGACTGATCCCTGTGGGACTCCACTGGTGACTCCCCGCCACTCTGAGGCCTCACCCCTCACGGTGACTCGCTGTGTCCTGTTGCTTATCCAGTGGAGTACTTTCCCTTTCACTCCTGCCTGCATCTTCAGTTTGTACACTAGTCTCTTATGTGGTACTGTATCAAAAGTTTTCTGGCAGTCCAAAAATATGCAGTCTGCCCAGCCCTCTCTCTATTGCCTGATTTTTGTTTCCTGGTCATAGAACTCGATTAAACCTGTTAGGCATGATTTGCCATCTCTGAAACCATGCTGCTGATGTGTTACAAAGTTCCTCCGCTCCAGATGTTCCACTAGCTTTTTTCGCACAATCTTCTCCACCATCTTGCATGGAATGCAAGTTTGGGGACACTGACCTGTAGTTCAGTGCCTCCTGCCTATCACCCTTGTATATTGGGACTACATTGGCCGTCTTCCAAATTTTTGGCAGTGGGTTCGCTTGGGCGCAGTCGAAACGACGGCGTCCCTAAGGAGGCTCCCGCCTGTTTCCAGTCCCGAAGCGAGACTGTGTGGACCTGAGGTTCATTCTGGACTTGTCCCGTCTGAACCCCTGGTTTCATTGCCCCTCCTTTCGGATGACTACGCTGTCCCAGATCCGGCTTCTGTTCGAGCCGGGCACCTGGATGGTGTCCCTGGACCTCCGGGAAGCATATTGGCACGTCCCGATTCATCCGGGGTACAGGGACTGGCTTGGTTTTATTGTGGGGCATCAGAGTTACCACTTTCGTTGTCTCCCGTTCTGGTTGAATCTGGCACCTACCTTTTCACACTCCTGCTTCTTTTAGCCAGTCTGCGTCTTTTAGGTGTTTGAGTGTTGGCCTTTGCCGTTTTCTGGGGTGCTCCCGGGTCACCCGGTGGATGCTCGAGGGTCTGTGCGGGAGCCTGAACTTTGCGATGTTGGTCTACCTGCCGGGTCAGGTTTAGCTGCATCACCTGTTCTAGTTCTTTCGGGAACGTCCCTTCAGCTTCTCGCGATCACTGGGTTCGAACCCCGAGGGCCTTGCGACGGTTGCTGTGTCACTGGCTTCCTCTTTGGGTTTTTCAGGATTCAGCACTTTGGTGCCTACTCCAGCCCTCGCTTGATGTGTTCACGGATGCGTCATCTCTTGGCTGGGGCTTTGTGACCCTTGCTCACCAGGCTGGCCAGAGGCATGTGGGTCCGTCCTTCCATCGGACCCACAGAACGGTGCGGGAGTTCGCGGCGGTTTGGTTTGCGCTTCGCAGTGTTCGGATCGCCCGCGGATCGACGATCCGGCTCCATTCAGACAGCTTCCCGGTGGTTCATTGCCTAAATCAAGGAGTTTGATGAAGTCCCTAGCTCTTTGGGGCTGGTTGCTTTGGGTTATCTTGAGATCTTGAGGTTATCTTAAGATGATTTTGGGGCTTTTAGTGTCCCCGCGGCCCAGTCCTCGACCAGGCCTCCACCCCCAGGAAACAGCCCGTGACAGCTGACTAACACCCAGGTACCTATTTTACTGCTAGGTAACAGGAGCATTGGGTGAAAGAAACTTTGCCCATTGTTTCTCGCCGGCGCCTGGGATCGAACCCAGGCCCACAGGATCACAAGTCTAGCATGCTGTCTGCTCGGCCGACCAGCTCCCCTGAGTTACTGTCCTCTCGACCGGGTGACTCATCTGCTGAGTTCTCGGGGTTTGGCTCTCCTACCTGTTCACATTCGAGGGGTGTCCAATATCCTGCCGGACGGCCTGTCTCGGTTCATTTCCCTGTCCACGGAATGGAGAGTCGATGACAACTCGCTCAGTTGGCTCTGCCAGACGTTCGTGCTTCTGGAAGTGGATTTCTTCGCGTCGGCATGGTCGAGACGTCTCCCAGTATACGTGGCGCCCTTCCCCGACTGTGAGGCCATCGGAGTCGACGCCTTAAAGCAGGACTGGGCTAGGTGGAATTACCTGTACCTCTTTTCCCCGGTTCAGCTGTTGTTCCAGGTCCTGGAGCGCTTGGAGACTTACCAGGGATGAGTTGTCCTTCCGGCTCCTTGGTGGCCAGCCCAGCCTTGGTTTCAGGTGCTGCTTGCCCTGTGTCCGAACCCGAGGGTCTTCCTGCGGCTCCACCTCTTTCAACAGATCAGTCCAGCCCGGTAGGAGGTTCGTGCCCCTCTGAGGGGGCCAGGTTCTGGCTCGTGGTCCTTAGTAGGCAAGAACTCCATGCACTGTACATTGATGCCTGAAAGTTATACATATTCATATCAACCTGGATAATTCCGGGGAGCCTCCGGATCTCTCATCCAGAAAATGTCGTTTCATTACATTCAACCTTTTTTTTTTTTTTTTTTTTTTCCCATTATGGAACATAGAAAAACAGTATACTGTATTAGAGTGCTGGCTAGCAAGGAGACACCAGTAAGTAATGTAGAATTATGGAGAGAGCATAGATCATATGGAAATGTGGTTACTCATAGAATGGAAAAGTTGTTTAAGAGAAAAGTCTTAATACTTGAGAAGGGTTCTTCCCATGACAGTTACTGTAGCATAATGGGGTTTGTGGGCTTTATAGGTGGGTGTCTGGGGTGTCTTTGTAGATGGGTGTAAATCTGGTGGGATTTACCTTGCCAAATTAATTTAGAAGCCTGAATAGATGCTGTCTGGTATTTTGCCTCTGTGTGCTTACCATACATGAAATCCCTAATTCCCTGATTCCATTACCGAGAGTCAGGCCTGCCCAAGATAGTGAGGCTCCTGTTTGAGCCACACACTCCTTTGGTGTTTAGAAGGGGGTAAAGTGGGAGATTTAATGAATCGACACACCTGTTGATCCCAAGTGTGACATCTGATTTTTTAAGACCTGCTTATGTTGTTCCTGCTATTTTTTATAATCTTGCTCAGTGGTGGGTATGGGATACAAGGATGATATAAGGTTTTCTTTAATGTTTACTGCTAGCTGATTATTCATGCTCTTCCCTCTTTTTGGCTCATTTTGTGGATAACAAGGTACTATATACCTTGCCTCCAATGCCCACCTGGTAGAACAGCGCCCATACCTCACTTCCACCACCCACCTGGTATAACAGCGCCCATACCTCACTTCCACCACCCACCTGGTATAACAGCGCCCATACCTCACTTCCACCACCCACCTGGTAGAACAGCGCCCATACCTCACTTCCACCACCCACCTGGTAGAACAGCGCCCATACCTCACTTCCACCACCCACCTGGTAGAACAGCACCATACCTCACTTCCACCACCTGCCTGGTAGAACAGCGCCCATACCTCACTTCCACCACCCACCGAGTAGAACAGCACCCGTACCTCACTTCCACCACCCACCTGGTAGAACAGCACCCGTACCTCACTTCCACCACCCACCTGGTAGAACAGTGCCCATACCTCACTTCCACCACCCACCTGGTAGAACAGCACCCGTACCTCACTTCCACCACCCACCTGGTAGAACAGCACCCGTACCTCACTTCCACCACCCACCTGGCAGAACAGTGCCCATACCTCACTTCCACCACCCACCTGGTAGAACAGCACCCGTACCTCACTTCCACCACCCACCTGGTAGAACAGCACCCGTACCTCACTTCCACCACCCACCTGGTAGAACAGCGCCCATACCTCACTTCCACCACCCACCTGGCAGAACAGTGCCCATACCTCACTTCCACCACCCACCTGGTAGAACAGCACCATACCTCACTTCCACCACCCACCTGGTAGAACAGTGCCCATACCTCACTTCCACCACCCACCTGGTAGAACAGTGCACATACCTCACTTCCACCACCCACCTGGTAGAACAGTGCCCATACCTCACTTCCACCACCCACCTGGTAGAACAGTGCCCATACCTCACTTCCACCACCCACCTGGTAGAACAGTGCCCATACCTCACTTCCACCACCCACCTGGTAGAACAGTGCCCATACCTCACTTCCACCACCCACCTGGTAGAACAGCGCCCATACCTCACTTCCACCACCCACCTGGTAGAACAGCGCCCATACCTCACTTCCACCACCCACCTGGCAGAACAGTGCCCATACCTCACTTCCACCACCCACCTGGTAGAACAGCACCATACCTCACTTCCATTAAAGTTAATGCTCCACAAATGCTGCATATTAAAAAATTGTTTGATATAGTATTTGGAAACAATTTTCCAAGAATATTTTCAGCCTAAAATTCAAAACTGTCCTGATACTAATGGTCTGAACAAGGAGTTTCTCACTACATGCTCTGTATTTCTTTTCTGATGGTCTGAAACTGTGTCCTAATTTAATCAGCAGTTCACCAACTACTTTAACTTTATTCTGTCTTTCTAGGTTATTGTGTATTATTTTTGCAGGAGACACAACATTAAAATACTCTTCTCCAGGAACGTGCTTGGGGCCAGCTTCGATTCCAGAGACATATTGTTTATAATTATACCGGTATTCAATGATGAACATATTTTTTTTTTTTTTCATTTATTGCAGTTCTCATTTATCTTTCAATTAAAGAATCCTTCATTAGCTGAAATACCTCTTCTTTTACACAATCTTCTGTGTTTTAAGTTTTGTCAAATACAATTTTAAAATGAAAGCAGAGACAGTATAGCAAGCCATCCATGTATTTGTAATATATGATGTAACATAGGCAGGTGCTGCAACATCTGTAATACAAGCAGTGGTGTTATTTTTTTAAGAGTGAGGGTACATGAGCAAGTTAAGGCCTAAGATTGGTCTTGGTACCTTGTAGTAATTGACAGAAATTTGTCCATCAACAACTCTATGAAGTGCCCTTCACTCAGTATTGGGGTAGCATCAACAAATATTGTAACATGCACATTATTGTTTGCTGTAACTCCATTGCCTATCCACTTTGGCTGGACAGTCTTGCTTCATGCAGATCGGCCTTTAATCCCCGACTGTGCAAGTGGTTGGGTATCTTGCTTTCCTCCCCCCATCCCATCCTTATCCTGATCCTTTCCAAGTACAATATACTGTAGTCGTAATGACTTGGCATTTTCTCCTGATAGTTCTCTTCCTCTTCCATTGGCAGGCATGAACGCTAATCTGTTGAGAATGTAGGATAAGCTAGATCGAAACAATGGTTAACAATTCTGTGGAACATGACACCATATTGATTCCATCTTGTATTAGCCGTAAAACTCTTATTTGTGTGTGCGTGTGTAAATAAATGTACAGTAGCTTGTATGGTTAGTTTTTACGTGATAACAGTATTCCGAGCCTGCAGAATGGTAAATGATACATAATACCTTGAAGCAGTACATATAAAGAATCTAGTAATTGTCTGCCATCTCATACATAGTTCCTTTCTTTGACTTTGTGCATGTTATATTTCTCTCTAATCTACTGACTCGTGGGGTTATACGTTTCTGGATGACTTACACAAGTGGTTTTTAGTCAACCCATCCTCTTAAAAATAACGTCGCTTTTCGCTCATATGTGAACTATGGCCAAAAATGAATGTATAGTACAGTAATTAGAAATGAAATTGGCTCGTGAAAGTGATGTACTGTCTCTTTTTGTATTTGAGTCCTCTGGCTTACTCGGAAAGGTTAGAAGAGGAAACTTACTTACTTAACGTTTTTCATGACATTTTGAAACTTTGAGAATTTCCTGCCCTCCAAAGAACCCTTAACTTACTATTTTGGAAAAAAAAAATCCCAAATTCATTTTAAAATTGTTTTTATTTTCAAATTGTTTTCATTTTCAAATTATGTCCATTTTCGGCCATACAGGTAAACGGCCAAATTCAGATGTAATTTGTAAGAGGACAGGTTGTTTTAGTAGCCATGCTGAGTAAGATGCAGGGTAGCTGTGGATGTAACGGGGGGCGGGGGGAAATAACTCTCTGTTGTCCATTATTCCAACCCCCAGTTAACTAACGAGGCTGGGGGAAACAGCTCTCTCTAGTCCGTTATCCTGTCCTCAGTTAGCTAACTATTCTAGAGCACTCCCAGAGTTCCTACGCTGGCGCTGTTCTGTATCACAAAATTCTCAAAGAGGTTATCAAGGTCATTATTAGTCTGTTCCATCTGTATCATGTACTCATTAAAATCATGAACCAGTAATCGCAGAGGCTTTCTCACCTCAACTCAAAAACTCTAGGGAACACAGTTAAAGCCAATTTAAATAATAAATTCATAATTATATTTCACATGAAGTATCATAATTTAGCAATTCCAATGTTCAAGATTAATATGCCAAGTGAGTCATCATCCAAGAATTCGAGAACCCTACAACTTGACTGCCCCTGGTCCTCACACAATACTTGTAAACACGACCAAGTCACCTTTATGTTCAACTCACCAAGTGTCTGCCTATAGCTGGATAGAGGGGGAGGGGGGAGTCCGTAGTTGACAGAGACTGTCCCGCCTCACCGGCTGACAGCCTCCCTGGCTAGGCCATCTTCTCTGCTCTGCTGGCTGGCTCCTGTTCTTCCCTTCCTCTATACTCTGCTCTCCGAGTATATATTGGGAAACCTAGTAGCTAACTCCGCCCACAAGTAGATAGCCCGAGGCACTCTACCAAGCCACTCCTTAAACGTCGGCATGTTTGAAGGCCAATTATCAGATTAGCAGAAGCAAGGTGGAATTCGCATGATCTGACCTCAGGTCACTTGAGGTCATTAACGCTTAGAGGTGTGAGTTTCAGGCCGACAAACTAGCGCCTTCTCAAATTCTTGTCTGACTCATATATCTCTATATATGATTAAATAAAACTAAACCAAACACTTTTACAGTGTTACATCGATACACCTAGCTGAGCAGTGTACAGGGTAGCTGTGGATACACCCAGCTGAGCAAGATGCAGGGCAGCTGAGGATACACCCAGCTTAGCAAGATGCAGGGCAGCTGAGGATACACCCAGCTTAGCAAGGTGCAGGGCAGCTGAAGATACACCCAGCTGAGCAAGGTGCAGTGCAGCTGAGGATACACCCAGCTTAGCAAGGTGCAGGGCAGCTGAAGATACACCCAGCTGAGCAAGGTGCAGTGCAGCTGTGGATACACCGAGCTGAGCAAGGTGCAGGGCAGCTGAGGATACACCCAGCTGAGCAAGGTGCAGTGCAGCTGTGGATACACCCAGCTTAGCAAGGTGCAGTGCAGCTGTGGATACACCCAGCTTAGCAAGGTGCAGTGCAGCTGAGGATACACCCAGCTTAGCAAGGTGCAGTGCAGCTGTGGATACACCCAGCTTAGCAAGGTGCAGGGCAGCTGTGGATACACCCAGCTTAGCAAGGTGCAGTGCAGCTGTAGGATACACCCAGCTGAGCAAGGTGCAGTGCAGCTGTGGATACACCCAGCTGAGCAAGGTGCAGGGCAGCTGAGGATACACCCAGCTTAGCAAGGTGCAGTGCAGCTGTGGATACACCCAGCTTAGCAAGGTGCAGTGCAGCTGAGGATACACCCAGCTGAGCAAGGTGCAGTGCAGCTGTGGATACACCCAGCTTAGCAAGGTGCAATGCAGCTGAGGATACACCCAGCTGAGCAAGGTGCAGGGCAGCTGTGGATACACCCAGCTTAGCAAGGTGCAGTGCAGCTGTGGATACACCCAGCTTAGCAAGGTGCAGTGCAGCTGAGGATACACCCAGCTTAGCAAGGTGCAGTGCAGCTGTGGATACACCCAGCTGAGCAAGGTGCAGTGCAGCTGTGGATACACCCAGCTGAGCAAGGTGCAGGGCAGCTGTGGATACACCCAGCTTAGCAAGGTGCAGTGCAGCTGTGGATACACCCAGCTTAGCAAGGTGCAGTGCAGCTGAGGATACACCCAGCTTAGCAAGGTGCAGTGCAGCTGAGGATACACCCAGCTTAGCAAGGTGCAGTGCAGCTGTGGATACACCCAGCTTAGCAAGGTGCAGTGCAGCTGAGGATACACCCAGCTTAGCAAGGTGCAGTGCAGCTGAGGATACACCCAGCTTAGCAAGGTGCAGTGCAGCTGAGGATACACCCAGCTTAGCAAGGTGCAGGGCAGCTGTGGATACACCCAGCTTAGCAAGGTGCAGGGCAGCTGTGGATACACCCAGCTTAGCAAGGTGCAGGACAGCTGAGCATACACCCAGCTGAGCAAGGTGCAGGGCAGCTGTGGATACATGCAATATTCTACCAACAATTATAAGAACGATTGCCAAAACAAAATTGGAAGTCTTCAATAAAAAGCTGGAAAGGTTTCTGCAAAAAGTGCCAGACCAACCGGGCTGTAGTAGATATGTGGGCCTGTGGGCTGCTCCAAGCAACAGCTTGTTGGACCAAGCTCTCACAATCAAGCCTGGCCCCGGGCTGGGCTTGGAGTAGAACAATTCCCAGAACCACATCCAGGTACATATGCCCACCTGAGTAAGGCACAGGGCATCTGTGAATACACCCACCTGAGTAAGGCACAGGGCATCTGTGAATACACCCACCTGAGTAAGGCACAAGGCAGCTTGAGGAACAAGTCTAGTGAGGTATAGCGGGCACCCGTAGCGAGAAAGCAAGGTTCAACAGACATACCCAGCCAGGTTCAGCAGACATGCCCAGCCAGGTTCAACACACATGTTTAGCGAGGTTCAAAAGACATGCCAAGCGAGGTTCAACAGACATGCCAAGCGACGTTCAACACACACACCCAACAAGGAAGTGAGGTTCGACAGACATGCCAAGCGAGGTTCGACAGGCACGCCCGGCGAGGTGCGACAGACGTGCGCCCGGCGAGGTGCGACAGACGTGCGCCCGGCGAGGTGCGACAGACGCGCGCCCGGCGAGGTGCGACAGACATGTGCGGTCCAACAGGCTGTTGCTTGGAGCAGCCTGCAGGCCCACATACATATCCACAACAACCCAGTTGGTCCAGCACGTCTTGCAGAAACTTGTCTAATCGCTTCTTAAAGTTTGCCTTTTTTCCAGCCGTATTTCTTATGCTTGCTAGGAGAGTATTGAACAACTGTGAATCTGATATTTATACACTTGTTCTATTCTGCAATTCCTTCCATATCTTTTGCTCTAGTAAATTGATATTTTACTGTGCAAATTTGGGACCTGCCCTCCATTATCTCCCACATACATATTTGATTCCTCTCTCTCTCTCTCTCATCTCCTTTCCAGAGAGTATATTTTGAGAGCTTGAGACCATCACAATAATTTTGTTGCTTCATCCTGTCTGTGTGCTGTATATATTCTCTGTTCCCTCCCTTTCAGAAATCTCTCTTACTCTGAAAGGTAAAGTGAGTACCAAATAGTACTCAAGGCAAGGTGGGACGCACCAGTGATTTCAATAGTATTAACGTTGTGGTGGGATCCCTGGATTTCAACGTTCTCAGGATCCATCCAGGCATTTTCCTGGCCAATGCTAAATTTGCTTGGTTATGTTCAATAAACATGAGGTCATCAGACATCATAATTCCCAGATCTTTTACATGTTTTCTTTCTATGGGTAGATCTGGTTGTGTTTTTGTCAAGTTCATTTCTACCATACCCAAGTACTGTACAGTGGTACCTCAGCTTACGAATTTAATCCGTTCCCCAAGACAGTTCGTAACCCGAAAATTCATAACCCGAAGCAAATTTTCCCGTAAGAAATAATGTAAATTTTATTAATCTGTTCCACACTCAAAAAAATATTAACTTCAAAGTAAATTTTATACCTAATTCACCCAAATCTTTAATACCAAAGTATGTGCAAGCTATTGTTTACCTTTATTGATGACTCTTGTTGGTGTATGGAAGATGGTGAGGAAGGTGGGAGGAGAGAGGTGTTAGTATTTGGAAGGGGAGTCCCCTTCCATTATAACATTCTTCTGTGATAACTTCTCTGGGGTAATCTGTTTTGCAGGAGTACCACTAGGACCTGCTTGTGGCTCACTGCTTGCTTGTCTTACTAAGAATCTGTTTAAAGACACTTGTTTTTCCCTACATTTTAACACTTGTTTGTAGTGAGACATCACATTGTCATTTAAAAGGTCAATGCAACGGCCTGCTACAGCTTTATCTTGGTGAGTTTTTTCAACAAAACTTTGCAGTTCTTCTCATACTTGCACACATTTTCTTAATGAGGAAGGGACATCCTCTACTGCCTCTACTCACAACTATTTTCTTAGGTTGAACCTTACCACTGACTTTCTTGGGACCCATGGCGAGATATATAATACTGTAATTACTTTTATGTTCAGATATCCAAAATTCTGAAAAACACTGAGATTCTTTACAAAGAATTCAGGCACAATTATCACTAGGCAGAAGGCACTGGTAAACCGAGGCGCAGTCGCCGTGCCACCATGCGCTAGGTCGGCCATACGCGTATCGGCAAACTACGTTACCCGAGGCAAAGTTCATAACCCGAGGCAAAGTTCATAACCCGATTCAAATTTTACGAAGAAATTGGGCTTGTAACCTGAAAAGATTGTAAAGAGGGGCATTCATAAGCCAAGGTGTCACTGTACTTGGAACTTATTGCTGTTAAACATCATGTTATTTTCTGTTACCCAATCAAAGACTGTATTAATATTGGCTTGTAGTTTTTCAATGTCTTGTACAGAAGTAATATTCATGCAGATTTTTGGATCAAATGCAAATGACACAAAGCTGTGACTTGTATTATTGTCTATATCTGATATAAGAATGAGAAAAAGCAGTGTTGCAAGGACTGTACCCTTGGAGTACAGAGCTTTTCACTACACTTGAGTTCATTTTATTTGATTGAATGTTAGGCTTGTAATTCTGTTTGACAGAAAATTGAAAATCTAATGGCCTACTGTACCCATTATATTAATCTCATTTTATGGACATTCACTTTGTGGTAACAATTATCAAATGTCTTTGCAAGGTCTGTGTATACATCATCCTTATTTTGCTTTTCTTCTGCATTTGTGATATTGTTATAGTGGTAAAGTAATTGCAAAAGACAGGATCTTCCTGATCTAAATCCATGTTGACCTGGGTTGTTCTCCATAAAACTGGAGATTTGATTCCTTATCATCTTTCAAAAACTGTTAATGTACAGTATTGTGTGTGATGTTAGTGTGACTGGTCTGTAATTATTAACAAAAAGCCTTACTCCGTTTTTTGTGTAGTGGAACTATATCTACTGATTTAAGTGCTTCTGATGATCTCAAGTTCTATATTTACAAGCATCAGTCCATGGGCAACAATGTTTTCTTCTGAACTAGACAATCTGTCACACGTTGTCAAAGTTGTCTCAAGAGTAGGCCGACTGTCTTGCTTCTGCTGCTCTGCACTGGTTTGTTACTGGAAACAAATGTAAAAAATGTAGAGATGGCTTTTAGTGTTGGTACTATCATTATCCCACCCCCATATTTCACTTGAGATCAGGTATATTTAGTAGTGTTATAGCATTATCATAGCTATTTTAGAGTGCCAGAGGCACACTATTGTATTGGTTAACATGTTCATCTGCACCTGGTATATTTTCTAGTTTCCTCCACATTGCCAAAAATGTGAAAATGAAATCCTCTTAAATTTGATTTGTCATAGAGATGGGAGATATATTCTGTCCAGGAATATGTCCCCTTCCTGTGCCAGTACCATACATACTGAAAATGTTTCCATTGTTCTTCAGTTCGAAGGGGGCACAATGATCGTTATCCTGTTTGCAGCAAGACCCTACCATGTTTAATCCACTTGTACAACCCAACCAACTGACAGTCTTGTGATGTTTATAAAATGGAACAACTGATCCTACAACTTTACACAATAACATACACTTTTCCTCAAATGAAATATCAACTAAAACTACTAGACTTCTTTAATAATGTAACACATGCATACACTGCATGTCAAGACACCCTCAGCCCCCTCTTCATCTAGTATCCAATTTCAAAATAGTTTTGATATCTTTACTTGAATGGCCTTAACTTGATCATCTGTGCACAATACTCTTGCACAGTCTGCTGCCAGAAGTGATCTCCTAGACTTCCCTTTCTCCCAGCTCCACCCTAGCCTTCCTCTTGCACATCCATGACTCGTTTTTTTTTTGTTTTTTTTTTTTTTTTTTTTTTTTTTTTTTTGTACTAGTACCTTTATTTCAGGTTAAAATCCAATGAAAATCTTTTCACCTACCTAGGTTACTTCCTCACCTATGTCTCATAACTCACTTGCTATACACAGATCTCTCAGAACTCCAGTCTTCCTTGTCTGTCCCTCTGTGGTTATACAGCAGTGAGCTCAGATGGCAGTTGTTATGAGATGCTTCATCCTCTCCCACAAGGTGCCTTTCCGTATTTACTGAATACATGTACAGTAATTATATTTGGAAGACGACGTCTGTCCCCGAAGACTGGCTTGCAGCAGCGGTTCTTCCTAATCAGGAACCTGGTACTCTTGGGATTAGGAAAATCCCCTAAGGATTTTCATCTCATTGCCTTGACAAATTGCATCTGCAAGCTCTTCAAATGTATGGTCAATGTCTTGTGTGGTTCTTGAACAGTATCACATCCTATCCTAACCTTTGATATTGCTCACCTTATGTTCTCTTGCTCTTAAATTGGCATCCTTAATGATAATTAACACCTTTTAAATATCCTGCAACTTTGATAGTGCTACAGTGTCTCCCCAGCTTGATGCCTTCTTTTGATAATTGCTTACTTGCTATACACACATTCTTGATATTTACCCCTATTTCAACCCATCCATCTGAAACTATTGAGGCCACACTACAAAACTTCTGGCCATAGGAAACCCAATTTCTCTTATCTTCACCCTTTCCCTGAATAGTAAGAAATTCAATGACCGTTCACTCTCATCTTTGTTCCTTAGCCATAGTACATGTTGGATTCTCATCAGTTTCCTTTACCTGAACCCTCTCTTGCACCTGATTGTGTCTTCATAACTACTCCCATCCTGACCTTTTACAAAACTCCTCTGTTAAACTTGCCTGTGCCAAAACATAAGGATTTTACAGATCCATACTCCAGGTGACCATAATTTCTACCTACTCATATATCTATTACTAGTATTCCCACTTTCCATTTTGCTCTCTACCTGTCTATTCCAAAAACTGTAATGTCTATTCAGTGAAATAAATGTGGCATTTTTCCCTATTTCTTAAAAATTAAGCTTTTAATTCCTAAATTCTCTCTAAGTGTGTTTCAAGGAACCTATGCTTGGTGTGTGGCCTGGACAGTCCGTGAACAAACCTTTTAATCAGGAATGCTGTTCCCTTTCTTCCCATGACTTGAACATCCATTCAATTGCTGCACGTATATTTCTAAATAAACTTTAAACTGTTCATTTTTAACTGTAGACATTCACTATATGGTGATGCTATTAGTAGCCATGGTTGCCTTTTGGAATCTTTATTCTTTCTTTATCTTTATTGATTTTAAAAGTAGTACAGTACAGTGGAACCTCAAGTGACGAGCGCTTCAATCTACGAGTATTTTGAATAACGAGCTCGCCACTCGGCGAAAATTTGTCTCGATTGACGAGCTTTCGCTTGATTAACGAGAAAACCACATGGTGCTTCCTAGCATTCCTGCTGGTTCTCACAAATTCTCGAGACACCTGCGCCGATGCAAATAAATGTTTTTGTTTTTAAGATACTAATGATGCTGGAATGTAAAGGGGGCAACTACTGTAATGTTGCAAAGCATTGATTTTTTTTTTTTTTTTTTTTTAAGTGAAAAGAACTAATGTTAAAAAGTTTCTTTCATGATTGTCAGGTAGGCTGCTCCATTTTTTTTTTTTTAATGAAAAAGAAATTGAAAAAAAAAATGAAACATTACAAATGTTATTCAGTGTATGTCAGGTAGGCTGCTCCATTATTTTAAAAATTGAATATCATATTGATGTTTTTCGGCGGTGGAATGGATTAATTTTATTCCTATTATCTGTATTTTAAATAGGGAAATGTGTTTTGAAAGACGAGCGTTTCACATGACGTGCTCGGTACTGGAAAAGATTAAATTCGTTAATCGAGGCTCCATTGTACTGGGAATTGACTCTTGCACTCTGTCTTGTATTAATTTTGCACTCTGCCCTTCCATTTATTTGCTATTGGTTTGGCAGGCCCTTGATAACCTCCATGGCAGCAACCACTTTCCCATCATCCTGTCCTAATTTTTTTCCTTCACCATTCTCTTTTTTCCCAGATGGTGTCTTGACAGACCAGCCTAGGAATGCTTTGCAACCATTGCCACTATTAATTTAATTGTGAAACACATCTTCCAGTTCTTGAGTCCCTGGTATTCTTTTAGGTGATCTTACTCAATGCAGTCCTTCACTTCATCATAAGCTATTCCTCTTCCAAAAGGTGCAAAATTTAAATAAAAATCTGAATCATTCATTATATTAAAGGAAGCAAGTGCTGTTTTCAGTAAGGTTTTTGCACTGCTGAAAAGGAGAGTTGTAAGTTGTGTCCACTATTAATGTTAATGCCCCCTTTCCTCTGTATCTGGAAGAAGATAAGCAAGATTGAGGAAAAATTCTACCTCCAATATATGCCTCTACTTCATCTTCATGATTCCATTATTTATGACCCATTATATGTTGCAAGTCTGCTTAGTTTCCACTTTTTAGCCTTCAGCACTGGTTTTCACATCTCATGAATTCCTTGCTCTAAGATTTCCCACTGAATCATGCCCCATGAAACATACCTCACAGTCTCAATACACCTACAAAAATTTCTTTACTTCTTTTGAACCTCAATCTGCTCCATCCCATTGACACTCCATGGCAGCAGGCTCTGATGATATTTACTACCATCTCCTATATCTTAAAACATTTATTACAAATCTTTAACCAGATTTGAGACACTGGTTCTTTCTCAGAGAACTGGTGCAATGCTAGTTGTCCTCCTCGTTAAGAAATCCAGAATAAAGGGCAGTTTGACGGGGAATTTACACTGATCTGCAGTACAGTACTGTATTTGTATTTCGCAAGTTATTTTAATGTGCGATTCTTGTGCACTTCATACGGTGTTTGGGAGAGGCACAGCCAAAAATTATATTCCAATCTGGTGTACACAAGTGTTAGGGCACCACTGACATCTTCATAGGTTTATATATGTAGCATCTAAATCTGTGGTGGCCATAGTTTAATTTTTTAAGCTAGAGAACATGTGTGACATTACTGCACTGGACTTAGGATTGTATAATCCATATTTAATTATGTTTTGCTTCCAAGGCAATTTGTCATTTTCCCCTTCAATGCTTCCTCACCTTTAAAGTTTATCTTGAGTCTGCTTTTTGTCTTGTATAGCCATTATGAAAGTACTAAGCACCAGAACTCTCTGCCAACTGGATTTATTCTACACATTTATTCTTTATTCTATTATTAGGTAATTACCAGTGCCAGCTTCCAATCAATAGTATGTCGTTCGGAACTATAAATCATTGCTTTAAGTTTTCTCCCATGAAAAATCTATCTGGGGAAAAGTCGTCGGTCCCTAAGGACTGTCATGACGTGGTTGTTCTTCCTATGCGAAAACCAGGTTCTCTAGGCTAGGGACATCCCTAACGAGTTGCATTTGCAAACTTTTTGAACGTATGATTAATGTCCATCAATCCACCTCTTCCCTTATCCATTTAGCCTTTGCAAGTTTCACAGCACAATGGATGTCTTGGTGAATGTTTTGGAGGGCTCTGTTTGTACTGCCTGTGCTACAAAGACCTCTGTTGTTGCTGTCCTCTTCTTCTTCTTTTTTTTTTTTTTTTTTTTTTTTTTTTTAAACCTGGAAAATGCATATGACACCACCTACAGATACTGTATTTTGTCCCAACTCTGTTCCTTTGGCCTTCATAGTAATCTCCTTCAAAAGCTTCCTCTCTAGTTGTTCCTTTAAAATGAGGCTTGGTAACACACACTCTGCTTCTTTTCGGCAATACGAAGGTGTACCCCCAAGGTAGTGTTCTGAGCACTACTCTTTTTTCCTGGTTGCCCTCAATAGTTTTCTTTCCTCCAGCATTATCTCGGCTCTCTATGTTGACCATCTTACCCTCTGCTGTTATGGCAATGACTTGCCTTTCCTCTAACTGTGGTTTCAACTTGGGATTGATGCTGTGATGTCTTTGGCCACAAATCATGGCTTCCAGTTCTCTACAATTAAGACTTGTGCTATGACTTTTACTCAGAAGCAGGTCATTCTTAGTCTCCCTTTGTCGCTTTATGGTAATCCTCTTTTGTATAAAGATTCTGCTAAACTTTTGGGGTTAATCTTTGACACTCGTTTGTCTTGGTCGCCTCATATCTCTTGCCCCCGAGTTGAATGCTCTAAGGCCCTTAACATATTTAAGGTCTTGCCCCATACTTCCTGGGGAGCTCATAGATGCACCCACCTCTATTTACATTCTTCTGTAAACATGATTATGCAGTCTAAACTCGATTATGGCTGTCCTGTTTGCTTGTCTGCCTCTCAACTCTTCGTCGTCTTGATGTTCCTCACCATACAGTACTGGGTTACACCTCGGCTCTGGTGCCTTTCGTTCGACTCCTACCCTGAGCCTGAATGTTGAAACCGGCATCCTATCTACAGGATCATCGTGATCGCTTCTGCCTTCGCTACCTTCCGCAGTCCCTACAATACCCTCACTTGCTTATGTCGTACTTTGACTACTACCCCTCACGTGGGCCCTATTCCCTTTCACCACCTTCCTTTTTCTGTACGATTGTCTTGCTTGCAAGATTCATGTTACCAATATTTCTCCTTGTGTCATTCCATCCTTGCCCTGCCCCCATGGAGGGTGCCCCCTATCTAAGACTTGTAGAACCTTGACCCACATGGCAAAAGCTTTTACCCCTCCTACAGTTCTGAAATGTCTCTTCCTTGCACACTTTTCTTCACACTCTGTATTAGCCACATGAGATTAACTCTTCGGTACTCAAAATAGACCTACACCTTACTGTCAGAACTGCATTGTTTTGTTGATAAGACACTCACTCCCTCATAGAATGTCCAGATTTTTAGATTGAAGGAACATTTCTGCTTTCCCACTATTCCTACAAGTTTTATGTCCTTTGGTAGCATTCTTGGTGAATGACACCTTTGACATTGCTCATCTTGTGTCTTTGTGCTCTCATATTGGCAGCCTGAATGATGCCTAGAAACTCCAACATTCTGTAAAATAGACAGTGCCATAAGGCATCCTGGCCTGGCATTTTCTTTTGATACTTGCTTTTGTAATATTGTCATTCATTTTACAGTCATCAATTTCTGATATTCACCACATTAATATTGATGCTCTCTTTCCCACAGGATGGCTTTGCAGCCCCTGAGGATGTAGAAGATGTGCCGCCACCTCCAGAAGAAGAAGAATATTAAGTTATTAACACTTCTACTTGTACTCTCATGCAACACTACAGCAAATGCAATACAGGTGTTCAGAGTTCTGGGTGTCTTGACAGGTCATTGCACCTAGGACTGACTAAGTTTAAAAGTCCTCTACACTTCTTGGGTTTTGATAAGCTATACCCATGGACATCACTGTTATTCGTGTAAGCATGAGAGGTTATTTGATGGCTAGTGGAAATCAGCAATTCAAGCATCACTTACTAGCTAATATATTTTCTTGACACAGAAATATAACTGGCTTAACTCCTTGCTTATCATTTAACATTATTAGTAAGAGGTGAATCAGGTTGGGTACTTTAATGGCATTAAGTAACAGCAAGATAATGTTTCTTTATAGTTCTTTATAATTTTGTCTTTATAATTCTTTATAATTTTGAGTACTCTTCGGTACTCAAAATAGACCTACACCTTACTGTCAGAACTGCATTGTTTTGTTGATAAGACACTCACTGCCTCATAGAATGTCCTGATTTTTTAGTAAGAGGTGAATCAGGTTGGGTACTTTAATGACATTAAGTAACAGCAAGATAATGTTTCTTTATAATTTTGAGTACAAAATTTATAATTATAATTTATAATTTTTTAATGGCATTAAGTAACAGCAAGATAATGTTTCTTTATAATCTGGCATGATGCAGAAAACTGTTTTATACATTGGAAACATTTAGTTTTGTCTGCAAGTCTTCAGTGTCCTCTAGATTTCCGTTATGTGCAAAATAAATTATTTGCAACAGCTTTCACAAATGATGTAGGTTTTTATATTCTTTTGAATGATCATTAACATAGTCAATTTGTGGTTTATTAAAGCAATTACACAAATTAGTTTTATATTTTAATAAACATTAGCTTAAAATTTCTACATGGTGTTCATGAACATAGAGCTCAATTTTCCCCTTCCTATTATTAAGCTTGTATTACTAGGTTTGGGGCTACAATAATTCTACACATCCTTAAATTTGACTTTCAAGTAGCTGCTGTAAATTTAATGTATATAGTCATCAGCTGCAGCTACTTACGTAGGTTACACATATAAAATATAGATTTTTGCTAACTTTGGGTTTTACTCTGGAAAGCATGGCCTCTCTTTTTACCTAAAACTTCATTTAGTTTCTGAAGAATTTAAAAAAAAATCAAAATTATGCAATTGGTGATCTAACTATTGATATACATTCAAACTACATTTGATTAATAACTAATATGAGGTGTTACATTTGGGGTATGTTTATATTCAACAGTTGTATTAATGTGTTCAATTTCACCATCATGAACGTCACTTTCACTCATGCCTGCCTATCATCCTTCAATACATGACTCGTCTATCCCTTTTCTCCACTGTTACCATTACCATCACATTTACTTCCATGTCACCTTACATCCTTTTTGGTTTTTACTTTCACTTCATCTTTCCACCTGTTGCCTGTACAGTGTTTGGTCTAGTACATGTCAAAATGCCATCCCCCCCCCCCTTTTTTTCTCTGCCTTATTCATTTTTTCTAGTCCTTTCTTTATCTTGGAATAACTTAAATTTTTGAATTTGAACTTATCACTTATGTTTCATATTCAGAAAATGTTTATTTCATAAATTTCATAATGCTGTGACTGTTCATTTTCTGAGAGGGACCCACAGTAGATCCCCAATCCTACTGATACCACCAAGATTTAACCCATCACATCAGACCTCTGAGACCCATCCATTGCCTACCAAGAGCCAGGACCAGAATCTGACTCACTCGCAAGATGATGAGGAGCAGGTGATCTTTGATCACCCACAAAAACTGGGAAATGCACACTGGAAAGCAGATGCAACAAAAGCAACTGCTTGAAGAAAGCAAAGCACTCGTGGGCAAACAAAGCTAACAAATAATGCTATGGGGTAATTACCATTACAGATGTGCCTGATCACCACCAAATTGCAACCTAGGTCTTCTAAGGTCTCGGCCAGCCCAGTACCTGTAGTCTTAGTTGGACTCAATCTTAGCCTCTCGCTTTAAGCTAACTGGTGCTGACTTTCCCTGGAACATTGCTTTTTACCAGGGGCCGTTGCTTTGCTTGTTTTTGCTTATGCTTCATGGGTGTTAACGATCATGTGTCTTGGTTTACCTTAGGGAGTGCCTCATTTCCTTCAGGCAGTCTTTGTTTTGTTACACCTATCTTCTGGTGGTTTTTATCCAGGTTTATTATCTCTAATCCCCTCCTTCTCTCTGCTTCATAGTGAGCCAGATTCTGCTTCTGGCTTTCAGAAGGGAACGGATGGGTTTCAGAGGCCTTGTCTGTTAGGTCGAGGCTTAGCGGTGCCAGATTTGAGCTTGGGGAACAATTTGGCGCCCATTAGAGTAATGCATTTCATTACGGTCAGTGCTTAATTTGTCCCAACCCGTCCGCTTGTCAAGGAAATACTCTCGTCTTTAATACAGATTTCTTTGTACAGAACTATGCATGGTGTATATTATTGTATTTTCTGTGGACATTAATATGAATGTGGATAATGTGATACTGATTAGTAATGGCTTCTAGGAGGCTATGCATGTTAAATAATGTAACTCGAAGGTATTATTTTGCTAGGGGTTTGAATACTAAGAGGAAATTTATATTTTGCCTTCATTAGTTATATTAGCAGGGACTTAGTAAATGTGACACTGAAAATAATGGTCACTTAGTATGTTTAAATAAAATATTCTTTGATTTCAAATTTTAGAATTAAGTAAGTTAAGTGACTAAAGTATTTTAGCTATAACAAAATAATTATAATTTTATGTAGCTGTTAGATTCATGTTTCATTCTACTGTGATTGGTTACCATCTCTGAAGACATTAATAGACTTAATAATGGCAGAAGTACTCTTAAGAAAAGGAAGACTGAATACTTCCATTATAGATTGGTCAGTGCCTGGGATGATACAGCCCAGCTGCTATGTTTCTTTGATACTTTGAATGTTAACAAGTCTTCATTTTTTCCAATCTTGCCAACACATGCCTTATATCAGCTACAAGTAAATATAGACCTCCAAGGCATTTGCCCACTTACAAGATAGCATACTGGTAATGGATTGAAATAATTAAGCAGTTACAAAATTATTTGCAATATGCCCTTTTGGGAAAATTAATTACATATCATATAAGCAATAGTAATTTGTCTAACCCCTAGAAATATTGTTCATTATAGATTCCTTTCGAGTTTCAATTAAATTTTAATTATGGAGGAACCATTGTCATTCATATTCTTTATGTACTTACACTTGTACAATTTCTAGATGAGTAATCTAATGCTGGATGTGGCTGAGTTTGCAGCAGGGCAATTGTAAGATAGCAATACTCAACTTATACTCTCTTTAATGTATTATTTGATTCACATCAGAGTAAATGTATAGAAAAACAGTGTATCTTGTATAAAAACCTTCCATGCAGTTAGTTGGAGTAATAACCAGACCAAATATGAATTATAATAGTCTGTATTTCTGGAAAGCTGTGCTATATTATGTGATGCCCCTGAAGTAACACCTGTATGTTAAGTGTCCATCTATCTGTAATAAGTCTTCACACTTGTAATGTGCATTTTGCTGTTGTGATGAACCTGGAGGATTTTTAACTTGTACTGTGACATGGTTAGAGCTAGTGCTGCAGAGGTCCATAGTAGCTTCAAAAATACTGTGACATTCTGCCAAGCAGGTCTACAGTAGCTCTGTAACTAATTTTGGTTATCCAAATATTTTTATATTGGTTTTGGTAAACACTGCATCTGCCATGCATTCCAAAATGCATTTCTTATTACTTAAAAAGATGGTATTATGAACGTTTGTAACATTCCTTTCATGCACTTACAAATGTATTATATGATAAAATTGTTTGCAATAGATAACTCAAATATAAGTTATGCCATTATATTTCACCTTTGTATATGTACTTTTTCACCAATTTATAATGTTAAAGCTGCATAAACAGAAACTAATCTAAAGATGTTGAGAAATTAATACCAGTGTTTATATTAAACTTGTACAGTACTAAAGATTCTACACGGTGACTAGCTTTTCAAATTGCGGTAAGAACCAGTTGCCATCTTGTTTCTCTGTACTGCATATAAAAGTTGCTACTGCTAGCTCTGGTATTGATAAACTGTGTAAAATAAAGCTGATCAAATGTAACTCAATAGGGTTAGGTGTTCAGATTAGGGTCACTATGACAAGGTCAACAAGTGGGATGGATGTTCAGATTAGGGTCAATATGATGGTCGGCGGATAACAAGTTGGGTGCTTCACGGTGATTTTTCCCACTGAGTTAACTGCTCTAGCCATAACTATTTCTTATTAAAATGAATATGGGTTACTGTACCATTAGGAATACTGTATAAGCTATTGTGCTGTCCTTCAAATTCGGAAAGTTAAAAAATAGCCGTTTCCATATAATTCGACAATACTGTACTAGGTAGTCCTCCTGAGCTGTGTCCTAAGTTGATAAGTTGCTGCTGGAATTGTTTGTAATCATTTATGTTGAGTATTTGTACTAAAAACTCATTGTTATTGAAAAATTAAGACAGTTTATATCACTTCCTTACTGCTTCAATTTTTTGTGCAGTAAATGGTTAAAAATAAATTTAAAACGTTGATTTTTAACAATAAAAATGGACATTTGTTTTTTTGTGATTTTTTTCTCTAGTACACCTTAGGGGTAAAGTATAGTTTTGCTATAATATTTTTAATTATTTTTAAGCAAATGAATTTGTGGGAGATTAGTAATAAACTATGTCCAGAACTGTCCTAGGTTTTGGTGGTATAGTATTTCATTAGCAAGCCATGTGTCCCTAGTAAATGTTATAGAATCACTTATGCAGAGACCCTGGGAGGGCAGCCTTTTTTTTTTCACAATGGTACTCTTGATCATCAAATGCATAGGATCTATACTTTTGGGGGGAGGGGGAAAGCTACCTTTTATGAGAAAGCCTTTTAGCAAATCCCTTACATGGTTGTTGCCTTGTCATGGCGGCTCTAGTGCAGTTTCCAGCAGAGACAGGTGTTCTGCCCCCCCTTCCTCCTCCCTGTTGGAATAGCACATGGTCAAAAACACAGCATTTAGGCAAGTGCTCAAGTAAATAGTCTTCCCTGGAGCTAGACATGAACCCAGCTATAGGTGACGTAAAAGGGGTTTTCGATGTGGATTCAAAATATAACCTACTTAAAAATATTCTAAGCAAAGTCCAGAAATGTAGTATACCATATAAATTGAATAGATCGAATACTAAAGTTTAGAACAGGAATTTGCACAACTGGTTAGAAATACTAAAGAGAAGGAAAGCAAAAAGAAACTATGAAGTTCGCATAGCAGAGCAAGCGAAGACAAATCCTAAAGGGTTTTTCCAGTTATACCGGACAAAGATTAGGGAAAGAATAGGTCCATTAAAAACTGAGACAGGTCAAATAACAGATAGTGATGAAGATATGAGTAGTATTTTTAATAAATATCTGTATTTACTGAGGAGGAACTTAACAATATGCCTTCAGCCGAACAAGTCTTATGTGGGTGGGGACGAGGACAGGTTGACTAGTTTAGCAGTTACCAGGGAGGATGTAATTAAACAAATAGTAAAACTCAAACCAAACAAATCCCCAGGGCCGGATGAAGTGTTTGCCAGGGTGCTTAAAGAATGCAAAGAGGAGCTTTGCGACCCACTGTCTACCACATTTAATAAATCAATAGAGTCAGGCAGAGTGCCAGTTATGGAAAGTTGCTAATGTGATACCAGTTTTTAAGAAAGGAGATAGATCACTTGCGTCAAACTATCGGCCAATTAGCCTAACGTCTATTGTGGGAAAGTTACTCGAATCGATAATTGCAAATAAAATTCGTCTTCATCTTGAAAAACATAAATTAATAATTGAGTCGCAACATGGTTTTATAAATGACCGTTCATGTTTAACAAATTTGTTATCTTTTTATTCTAGCATAGTTGAGGCAGTTGATAGTTTGGGATTAAGTCAGAGTGGGATAATGTTGTTAGTGGAGTACCTCAAGGCTCTGTCCTGGGACATCTGTTGTTTTTAATATATATATATATATATGATTTAGATTCAGGTTTGAGTAGCAACATCTGCAAATTTGCAGATGATACAAAAATCGGTAGGGAAATTAACACGGAAGGAGACTCGCTATCACTTCAAGTTGATCTAGTTAGAGTTTTGAAATGGTTAAAAGATTGGCAGATGCAGTTTAATGCTGATAAATGTAAAGTTCTGAGGCTAGGTAATGATGATAGACAAGGTACGAGCTAGATGGTGTTGAGATTGCGAAAGGGATCTGGGAGGTATGATTAGTAAGAATTTAAAACAAAAGGATCAATGCATGAATGTTCGTAATAAGGCAAATAGGACACTGGGATTTATTAATCGAAGTGTTAGTAACAAGACACCTGGTGTGGTTCTTCAGCTATATCTAGCTCTGATTAGGCCTAGGTTAGGCTATATCTTGCTCTGTTTGGGCCCCATTTGGATTGTGCAGTTCGGTTTTGGTCGCCGTACTGTGGAGTGGATGTAGGTTCACTTGAACGTGTCCAGCGGGGGATGACTGAGTTGGTTCCCCAAATTGGAAATCTTTCATATGAGGAGGGATTGACGGAGCTTGGGCTGCATTCACTGGAAAGGCGAAGAGTTGGGGGTGACGTGGTGGAGGGATGGATATAACGAAGGGGATGTTGGTTGGGTGTTGAGGGTATCAGCTTGAGACAGAACGCGAAACAATGGGTATAAATTGGATAAGTTTAGATTTAGGTAAGACTTGGGTAAATACTGGTTCAGTAACAGGGTTGTTGACGATGAGTCACAATAACGTGGCTAAAGTATGATGACCAGACCACACACTAGAATGTGAAGGGACGACGACGTTTCGGTCCGTCCTGGACCATTCTCAAGTCGATTGTGATGAGGAAGTACAGGAAATAGAGTAGACACCAGCAGCATTAGAAGCAGGAGGAGCAGTGTGAACTAGATTGCTACAAAGTGTGTTAGTTTGACGAAAGGCGAGCTTAATGTCAAGAGGACGAAAAGTATTGGTAAAAGTTTTGAGTTCAGATATGAAGGGAAGGCATAGTACAGTGCTACTAGTGTTGGAAGCAGGTTTAGGATGAAAGAAATTTCGTTTAGCTTGATTTTATTTTTTATTATTTTAGATTTTAGGGAGGCAAGGGCAAGCTGGAAGCGACGAGGAAGGTGGTGATTTTTAGAAAACAAACTGTCAAGAACGGGGATAAGGGCCCCTCTAAAGGCAGACATGTCCGAAAGAGTACTAGAGTTAGAATTGACAAACCTGTCAAAGGAACTAATGAGATCAATGCCACAGCGTGGGCCAGGGGAAGTAGCAAAAGAAAGACCAAGTCCAAGAAGTTCTTGCCGTTGCTTAGAAAGAGGGTAGGATGAAAGGTTGGTAACGCAATCAGAGAGAGAGAGTATTTGGCCCAAGGACTGTCGGAGATCAGGCGTTGACGTTTTCCTTGAACTCATTAGACTCTGTGTTGACTCTAACTCTTTCTCTTTCAACGGTAAATATTACACTCAAACTTTCGGTGTCGCTATGGGTTTCCCTCTCTCCCCTGTTCTTGCTAATTTCTACATGGAATACTTCGAAACTGTTCTTCTTCCTTCTATTGATACTCGTCCCTCTCTCTGGCTTCGCTATGTTGATGACATTTTTGCTTTATGGCCTCATGACCTTAGTCTTTTCCAGCCTTTCCTCTCCTCTCTTAACAATCTGGCTCCTTCTATCCATTTCAAAGTTGAGTGGGAATCTAATTCTCTCCTTCCTTTTCTTGGCGTTCACGTTCACAGCTCTGTGTCCAGGTTCTCTTTCTCTGTGTACCGCAAACCCATGCACAGTGGCATGTACATTCACTTCTTTTCCTACCATCCTCCTTCTGTTAAGAAAAGTGTCCTCGTCTCTCTCTTCCTCCGCGCTCTACGCATCAGCGACCCTCAGTTTCTTGATTCTGAAATTGCCCTTATCTACAAATCATTCTCTCGCCTTGGTTACCCCTTGCATTTCATCAACTGTGCCTACTCTCAAGCTAAACGAAATTTCTTTCATCCTAAACCTGCTTCCAACACTAGTAGCACTGTACTATGCCTTCCCTTCATATCTGAACTCAAAACTTTTACCAATACTTTTCGTCCTCTTGACATTAAGCTCGCCTTTCGTCAAACTAACACACTTTGTAGCAATCTAGTTCACACTGCTCCTCCTGCTTCTAATGCTGCTGGTGTCTACTCTATTTCCTGTTCGTCTTGTCCTCTCCAATACTTTGGCGAAACTGGCCGTACACTGAATGACAGACTTAAAGAACACAAGAGAAGTGTTAAGTCTGCAGACACTAACAATGCTCTCTTCTGCCATGTGAGGGATTCTAATCATCCCATTGATTGGTCTTCCTCCAAAATAATCTTTCCTGCCTTTACTCTACACAGACGCCGTCTTGTTGAATCGGCTCTAATACACAATGTACCCAACATGAACTTGAGTCCTGGCTTTGTTGCTGTGGACTCTTCCCTTTCACAGTATATACTCAAATGCTCTAATCTTTCTAACAAACGTGACCTTACATAATCTTACCCTTTCCATTTACCTTTCTTTCTCTTTTCTCTTTTTTTTCTGTTCATTGTCTTCTCCTAGGTTCCCTTGTTTTCCTCTTCTCATTATTCTTCTCTTTCGGTGGTTATAATAGGAACTGCCTCGTATGGGCCAATAGGCCCTCTGCAGTTCCTACTACTAGCCCCTCTACTACACCTTACTTTGCTCCTCATCTCTCGTGCCTATTTATTGCCTGTCTCTACTTCCTCATCACAATCGACTTGAGAATGGTCCAGGACGGACCGAAACGTCGTCGTCCCTTCACATTCTAATGCGTAGTCTGGTCATCAGGGTTATTGATTTGTGGAACCAATTGCCGCGTAACGTGGTGGAGGTGGGGTCCCTGGATTGTTTCAAGCGTGGGTTGGGCATGTATATGAGTGGGATTGGGTGGTTATAGATAGGAGCTGCCTCGCATGGGCCAATAGGCCTTCTGCAGTTACCTTTGTTCTTGTGTTCATGTGTGTTCTTCTCCAGAACAGCTATGTCTTTCTGAAGACGAGGGCTCCATGCCTGGCTGGAATAATTTAGGTAAGGGCGCACCAGAGACTTATACAATATAACGACTACCTTCTTTTAATTAAAGGTAAAGGTATGCTTGATTATTCCCAGTGTTTGGTTAGCTTTTTTTTTTTTATTACTGCCTCTCCCACTTGTTGTGCGTCTTGCAGTGAATGATGAAGTCTAACTCCAAGGTCGTTTTCTTCATCAATCTGTTGTAAGGTAGTGCTGTTAATCTGGTACTTGTGACGTGTATTGTTCACTGTGTCGGGGGACAGGAAGCCAGAGTGTATATACACACACAGAAATCACAATAGTGTGATGCATCAAATGAACAAATCCACAAGGGCCGTGATTTGGTTCGATCCACAAGGTTCGAACCCTCGTCACGGCCCTTTTGGATTTGTTCAGAGTGTATAGACGTTTTGGCTTTTATCGAGTTCCCCCCAAGGCCGAATTACTGACCCCACCCAGGATGCAACCCCACAATAGGCTGACTAATCCCCTGAGTACCTTCTCACTGCAGGTGAACAGATCTATTAGGTGAAAGGAAATGTACTCAACCATTTCTGTCCCACCCGGGATTCGAACCCAGAATTCTTGATTGTGAGTCGAGAACGAACCCGACTGTACGACCAGGACCCCAAATTATGCCGGCCCCAGCCCGTCCTCCAAAGACCCAAAAGTCATCCCGTCTTCGACTTAAGTCCATTACGTCCAGCGGTCGACCTCACAGACGCATTAATAAATATGTACAGACCCCCCGAATATGCGAAGACCCCCCCCCCCTGCATGTTCGGCATACCCAAGTGTGACGATAATCTCCTTCAAGAGATTGAGCCTGCTCTTCCCTCCACAATTACGTCGTTGAAATTATATAAAACTACTATGGAAGAAATGTCCAACAACGACAACAACATCTCCAAGGTTTGCCAGAGCGCAAAACGTTGCAGCCAGAGACACCTGTTCAGACTCAAACCGCCAAACTACCTGTTGATCGCTACCGGCTCCGCTGATTGGTCGCCGGCCGGGCTGCAACTGCACTCCACCCCCCCCATACTACTTGATGTCTGGGGTCGCCACGACCTCAGACCTCAGAATATTTAGTGCTTTCGCAGTTATCACTCCTCCCGGCTAGACGTTAGCGTGTACTGAGAGAGGTGGTAGCTTAAAGCCAATATTCCAGCACCTCCCTTTAATTTTGTGTTGCACTTCTTGTTATTTTATCTTAACGTAACTTTTCATTGTGTCATTTAATTATTCTTATTATTTTGATTGACTGATTTTATTATAAGAATTTGTTTGTCCATTTTTTCATGTTTTGATTTATTTAACGTAATTAAAATTTCATTGTTAAAGTTTACTTGTGTTTTGTGTGTCTTCTCCTTACCTTACCACAGACGAAGTTCCAGTTTTTCTATTTTTTTTTTATAACTATGTGACGAGGCCATACCCCTAGCCTTAAACAGCCGAACACCAACGCGTTACCGTCACACCAAGGTATACTATAATAATAATAATAATAATTTTTATTTAGGTAAGGTACATACATAAAGAGATTTTACAAAGTTTGTTGGCTTTATAGATAGAGCTAGTACATACAATGCCTAAAGCCACTATTACGCAAAGCGTTTCGGGCAGGAAAAACATTAATGACTAAAGCTTAAAACTAATGGGTAAAAAGAAAAGATGTGATGAGTACATATAAAAAATAGAGGTAAAAGAGGGGGGAACATTGTTGAAAAAGCAGCACAAATACAATTACAAATTATTACAGAAAATTACATTCAAACAGCGTTGATTTGAAAAACAAAAAAAACATACATGGGTTGACAACAGAGGGGTAAGGTGGGTTACATGGAATTTATTAGGTATAGCTTCGTTTTTAACTTAAACTGGTTGAGAGAGGTACTGTCTTTAACATGGTTGGGAAGGTCATTCCACATTCTGGGCCCCTTGATTTGTAGAGCATTTCTGGTTTGATTTAGTCGTACTCTAGGAATAACAAAACTGTATTTATTTCTGGTGTGGTGCTCATGGGTTCTGTTACAACCTTCTATGAAGCTTTTGAGATCAGGATTGGCATTATAGTTTAGCGTTTTATATATGTATAATACACATGAGAGAATGTGCAGTGACTTAATGTCTAACATATTCAGAGATTTGAGTAGGGGTACCGAGTGATGTCTGGGGCCAGAATTGGATATTGTCCTAATAGCAGCTTTGTGTTGAGTAATTAGAGGACGTAAGTGATTTTGGGTAGTAGAGCCCCAAGCACAAATACCATAGTTGAGATATGGATAGATAAGGGAGTAATAGTCACCAGGGCAGGGCGTGGTACATAATATCTGATCTTAGAAAGAATGCCCACAGTTTTTGAAACTTTTTTTGATATGTTTAGAATGTGTCCCTGGAAATTCAGCTTGTTGTAACGGGGGGTGGGGGAAATGGCTCTATCTTGTCCATTATTCCACCCCCCAGTTAATTAACGAGGCCGGGGGAAACAGCTCTCTCTAGTCCGTTATCCCGTCCCCAGTTAGCTAACTATTCTAGAGCACTCCCAGAGTTCCTAAGGCAACCTCTCTCGTTCAACACCTTGTAACCTAGGTATTTGACTACCTAGGTGCTAAGACTACAAGGCGTCGTAACTGGATCAGCTACCCGAAACTCTAGAGAGAACTCTAGAATACTGAATCATTGCCACAAACGTATAAGAGAAAACGAAAGGAAAGAAATGAATAGTGAAGTAATTAGTGAGGGTTTGGGGTGAGAGAGGTAGAGGTGGAAGGAGCGAGGAGGGTCATTAGCTGAAAGTGAGAGTTTAGAGAGGGGTGGAGGGAGAGGAATAGATAGGTAGTAGTAGAAGAGTAGAAAGTAGACGTAGATAGTAGAAGACGAAATGCTGCCACCATCCATTCATGATCATTACATACAAGACAAGGAATGGAACTTGCCTGTATCACAAAATTCTCAAAGGATGTTATCATGAGTTCATTATTAGTATGTTCCCTCTGTACCATGTATCAACTCCAAACAAGTACTCATTAATATCTTGAATCTAGTAACCACCGAGGCTTTCTCACCTCAACTCAAAGCTCTAGGGAACAAAGACGATTTAAATAATAAGTTCATGTATTTCACATCCTAAGTATCATAATATAAGCAATCCAATTAAAATGTTAAAGAGAGTCATCATCCAAGAATTTGAGAACCCTACAACTTGACTGCCCCTGATCATCACACAACATATGTAAACACGACCAAGTCACCTTAATGTTCACTCACCGAGGACTGAGTCTAAGTTGAATAGAGAGGGGGGGGGGGGTCTGTAGCTTGACAGAGACTGTCTCGCCCCTGCCGGCCGACAGCCTCCCTGCTAGGGACGTCTTCTCTGCTCTGCTGGCTCGTCTGCTCTTCCTGTCTGTTAATGCTTCATGCTGGATAGCTCTCCGAGTTTATATTGGGGAACCTAGTAGCTAACTCCGCCCACAAGTAGATAGCCTCCGGCACTACCAAGCCACTCCTTAAACGTCGGCATGTTTGAAGGCTACCAGACTACAATTATAAGCTTAGCGGAAGCAAGGTGAAATTCTCATGATCTGACCTCAGGTCACTTGAGGTCATTAACGCTTTGAGGTGTGAGATCTCAGGCAGACAACTGGCGCCTCTCAGATCCTTGTCTGTGACTCATGTACTCTATGTATGTATTAAACTAAACCAAACACTTTTACAGTGTTACATTGTGGTCAATGAGAATGGCAAGGAATTTGCCATCTAATTTGTTACAAATTTGGGTATTGTTTATTTTGAGATTTATTTGATTAGAGGATTTATTGCCAAACAGAATATAGAAAGTTTTGTCAATGTTAAGGGGGAGTATATATATATATATATATATATATATATATATATATATATATATATATATATATATATATATATATATAATCCGTATAGTATAGTATATATATATATATATATGTATGTATGTATGTATGTATGTATATATGTATTTATATATGTATGTATATATGTATGTATATATGTATGTATATATGTATGTATATATGTATGTATATATGTATGAATATATGTATGTATGTATGTATATATGTATGTATATATGTATGTATATATGTATGTATATATGTATGTATATATGTATGTATATATGTATGTATATATGTATGTATATATGTATGAATATATGTATGTATATATGTATGTATATATGTATGTATATATGTATGTATATATGTATGTATATATGTATGTATATATATATGTATGTATATATGTATATATGTATGTATGTATATATATATGTATATATATATGTATATATATATATGTATATATGTATATATGTATATATATATATATATGTATATATATATATATATATGTATATATATATATGTATAAATATATATGTATATATATATATATATATATGTATGCGAACAAGCCAGAATGGTCCCCTGGACAATATGCAACTGAAAACTCACACCCCAGAAGTGACTCGAACCCATACTCCCAGAAGCAACGCAACTGGTATGTACAAGACGCCTTAATCCACTTGACCATCACGACCGGACAAAATGAGGTGATAGCCGAGGCTATTTGAACCACCCCACCGCCGGCACTCGGATAGTTATCTTGGGCATAGCATTTTACCAAATCACCTCATTCTTAGGGGCACACGTGAGGAACACAAATGCGAACAAGCCAGAATGGTCCCCTGGACAATATGCAACTGAAAACTCACACCCCAGAAGTGACTCGAACCCATACTCCCAGAAGCAACGCAACTGGTATGTACAAGACGCCTTAATCCACTTGACCATCACGACCGGACAAAATGAGGTGATAGCCGAGGCTATTTGAACCACCCCACCGCTGGCACTCGGATAGTTATCTTGGGCATAGCATTTTACCAAATCACCTCATTCTTAGGGGCACACGTGAGGAACACAAATGCGAACAAGCCAGAATGGTCCCCTGGACAATATGCAACTGAAAACTCACACCCCAGAAGTGACTCGAACCCATACTCCCAGAAGCAACGCAACTGGTATGTACAAGACGCCTTAATCCACTTGACCATCACGACCGGACAAAATGAGGTGATAGCCGAGGCTATTTGAACCACCCCACCGCCGGCACTCGGATAGTTATCTTGGGCATAGCATTTTACCAAATCACCTCATTCTTAGGGGCACACGTGAGGAACACAAATGCGAACAAGCCAGAATGGTCCCCTGGACAATATGCAACTGAAAACTCACACCCCAGAAGTGACTCGAACCCATACTCCCAGAAGCAACGCAACTGGTATGTACAAGACGCCTTAATCCACTTGACCATCACGACCGGACAAAATGAGGTGATAGCCGAGGCTATTTGAACCACCTAAGAATGAGGTGATTTGGTAAAATGCTATGCCCAAGATAACTATCCGAGTGCCGGCGGTGGGGTGGTTCAAATAGCCTCGGCTATCACCTCATTTTGTCCGGTCGTGATGGTCAAGTGGATTAAGGCGTCTTGTACATACCAGTTGCGTTGCATCTGGGAGTATGGGTTCGAGTCACTTCTGGGGTGTGAGTTTTCAGTTGCATATGTTTCTGTGAATAATACAATTTCTCCCACCCTACCCATCAACATTGGTGTTCCTCAGGGCAGCATACTTGGCCCTCTCCTCTTTCTCATCTACATTAATGACCTTCCAAATGCCTCCCAACACCTCAAACCAATTCTATTTGCTGACGACACAACCTTCATTTACTCCAGTCCTGACCCTCTTGCTCTAAATGCCACAGTAAATACTGAGCTAAATAAAGTCCATCTTTGGCTAACTGCCAACAAACTCACCCTTAACATTGACAAAACCTTCTATATTCTGTTTGGCAATAAATCCTCTAGTCTTATAAATCTCAAAATAAACAATACCCAAATTTGTAACAAATTAGATGGCAAATTCCTTGGCATTCTCATTGACCACAAACTGAATTTCCAGGGACACATTCTAAATATATCAAAAAAAGTTTCAAAAACTGTGGGCATTCTTTCTAAGATCAGATATTATGTACCACGCCCTGCTCTGGTGACTCTCTATTACTCCCTTATCTATCCTTATCTCAACTATGGTATTTGTGCTTGGGGTTCTACTACCCAAAATCACTTACGTCCTCTAATTACCCAACACAAAGCCGCTATTAGAACAATATCCAACTCTGGCCCCAGACATCACTCGGTACCCTTACTCAAATCTCTGAATATGTTAGATATTAAGTCACTGCACATTCTCTCATGTGTATTATACATATATAAAACGCTGAACTGTAATGCCAATCCTGATCTTAAAAGCTTCATAGAAGGTTGTAACAGAACCCATGAGCACCACACCAGAAATAAATACAGTTTTGATATTCCTAGAGTACGTCTTAATCAAACTAGAAATGCTCTGCAAATCAAGGGGCCCAGAATGTGGAATGACCTTCCCAACCATGTTAAAGACTGTACCTCTCTCAACCAGTTTAAGATAAAAACTAAACACTACCTAATAAATTCCCTGTAATCTACCTCACTCCTCTATTGTCAACCCATGTCTGTTTATTTTCTTTTTTTTTCTTTTTTTTTAATCAACACTGTTTGTCAACCTATTGTATTTGTGCTGCTTTTTCAGTCATGTTCCCCCTTTTTTTTTATCTTTATTTGTATTTGTTCTCAACTTCTTTTATTCTTTATGCTCAATTAGTATTAAGTTCTAGATATTAATGTTTTTCTTGCCCGAAACGCATTGCGTAATAGTGGCTTTAGGCATTGTATGTACTAGCTCTATCTATATATCAATCCATTAATGTAACATCACTTGTATGTATATACCTTACCTGAATAAACATCTGAATCTGAATCTGAATCTGAATATTGTCCAGGGGACCATTCTGGCTTGTTCGCATTTGTGTTCCTCACGTGTGCCCCTAAGAATGAGGTGATTTGGTAAAATGCTATGCCCAAGATAACTATCCGAGTGCCGGCGGTGGGGTGGTTCAAATAGCCTCGGCTATCACCTCATTTTGTCCGGTCGTGATGGTCAAGTGGATTAAGGCGTCTTGTACATACCAGTTGCGTTGCTTCTGGGAGTATGGGTTCGAGTCACTTCTGGGGTGTGAGTTTTCAGTTGCATATTGTCCAGGGGACCATTCTGGCTTGTTCGCATTTGTGTTCCTCACGTGTGCCCCTAAGAATGAGGTGATTTGGTAAAATGCTATGCCCAAGATAACTATCCGAGTGCCGGCGGTGGGGTGGTTCAAATAGCCTCGGCTATCACCTCATTTTGTCCGGTCGTGATGGTCAAGTGGATTAAGGCGTCTTGTACATACCAGTTGCGTTGCTTCTGGGAGTATGGGTTCGAGTCACTTCTGGGGTGTGAGTTTTCAGTTGCATATTGTCCAGGGGACCATTCTGGCTTGTTCGCATTTGTGTTCCTCACGTGTGCCCCTAAGAATGAGGTGATTTGGTAAAATGCTATGCCCAAGATAACTATCCGAGTGCCGGCGGTGGGGTGGTTCAAATAGCCTCGGCTATCACCTCATTTTGTCCGGTCGTGATGGTCAAGTGGATTAAGGCGTCTTGTACATACCAGTTGCGTTGCTTCTGGGAGTATGGGTTCGAGTCACTTCTGGGGTGTGAGTTTTCAGTTATATATATGTATATATATATATATATATGTATATATATGTATATATGTATATATATGTATATATGTATATATGTATATATATGTATATATATATATATATGTATATATATATATATGTATATATATATATGTATATATATATATATATGTATATATATATGTATATATATATATATATATGTATATATATATGTATATATATATATATATATATATATGTATATATATATATGTATATATATATATATGTTTATATATATATATGTATATATATATATATATGTATATATATATATAAGTATATATATATAAGTATATATATAAGTATATATATATATATATATATATATATATAATCCGTATAGTATAGTATATATATATATATATATATATATATATATATATATATATATATATATGTTTCATTGAATATGACCGCATATTCTGTATTTATTATTTTCTGGTTTAGGGCTTCTATCCCTCTAACTATTTTCTTAGCATCAGGGCTTAATTGGAATAGGAGTTCTCCAAAACTCATTTTCGTACTTTTAAGGTGAAGAAAAGAAGTGATTTACTATAGAGTGTATTACACTTATTTGTATAATTTGCACGACGTTTCGAACCTCCATGGTTCATTCTCAAGTGAACAGATCTTACAATACTAGTTGATTTTATACCCGCATTAGGTCAGGTGATAATACAATGAAGGTGAAAAACATGGGGGAATACATAAGGGATAAACATAGGGGCTGCAGGATGCTTATTGGCCCATACGAGGCATCTCCTATCTAAACACAAAGATTAATCCAGTGTAATTGGCCTGTTATGTTGGACATTGTCTTCTGTGTTGGCATCGATATGTTCTTGTCTTGTCCTTACCAGTATACACCCGAGAGTAAGGACAAGACAAGAACATATCGATGCCAACACAGAAGACAATGTCCAACATAACAGGCCAATTACACTGGATTAATCTTTGTGTTTAGATAGGAGATGCCTCGTATGGGCCAATAAGCCTTCTGCAGCCCCTATGTTTATCCCTTATGTATCCCCCCATGTTTTTCACCTTCATTGTATTATCACCTGACCTAATGCGGGTATAAAATCAACTAGTATTGTAAGATCTGTTCACTTGAGAATGAACCATGGAGGTTCGAAACGTCGTGCAAATTATACAAATAAGTGTAATACACTCTATAGTAAATCACTTCTTTTCTTCACCTTAAAAGTACGAAAATGAGTTTTGGAGAACTCCTATTCCAATTAAGCCCTGATGCTAAGAAAATAGTTAGAGGGATAGAAGCCCTAAACCAGAAAATAATAAATACAGAATATGCGGTCATATTCAATGAAACATGTTTGAAAGAAAACCTGCTGCCAGTATACACCAATATATATATATATATATATATATATATATATATATATATATATATATATATATATATATATATATATATATATATATATATATATATATATATATATATATATAGATCGTCAGAGGAAAGCTGCAGTGCCTTCCATGGAGTGTTGTGACATTCAATTTCTTTCTTTATTATGCACCCCATACCCATCCCGTGGGCGGTGGTGTAAAGGATTACAGAGGCACATAATCGGTTCAGGAACTGAACCCTCTAGTTCGTTTAGCTAAGCAAATGACAATCTTTTGACGCTAGTTACAAAATTATTAATGTTATATATACATGTACACATACTCATGTACATGTATATATAACATATACATGTACATATACATATGTACATATATATATATGTATATATATATATATATATATATATATATATATATATATATATATATATATATATATATATATATATATATATATATATATATATAATATATATATACATGTACATATACATATACATGTACATACATATACATACATATACATATATACATACACATACATATTTAATCACCCACTCAAATCATGGTGCAATTTAACAGTTTTCCTTAAACTGACCGAGCTTGCATCATACTCTAGGAAAATTTCGTCGACTTCCATGTGTCTACATATCAATACCGTAAGAGAGAATGTCTTTGTTCAAAGTTGGAGGCCACACGGTTGGGGCTATCGTTTCCCAAATTAGCAGAGGGGGGATGATCTGGGATCCAGGATGAACACAGGCTCGTCAGGGTCGCCAGAATTCAAAAGGGAACAGTGTGCCAGGGTCACATTCAGACCCCCACGACGATTTTTGGCACTGCCCGCCAGATACACAGCTAAATATTTTCAAAATATGCGTTTCAAACCCATTTTTTTCTTATGGTAGTATGCACCATTATTCACTAATCTTGGGAAATCAACAAAACTTTATTGTTGTTAGTAATTTATTTTGACGCATACTCTCCCTAAGGCCAAAAATCGCCGACTATAAAATAGTAACAGCTTGCGAAATTGACATACTCTCCCGTTTTCTGTTTGGGGTCCTCTGGTTTAGGCTGTTAGGTTAGGAGAGGAAACTTTTAATTAATTAACAGCTTTCATGACGTTTTGAAACCTCAGGAGAACTTTCTGCTCTCTTAACCTACCAGAGGACCCTTAACTTGCTGTTTTGGAAACAAAAATTCCCAAATTTATTCTCAACTATTTTTAATTTGTAAATTAAGTTTTTTTTTTTTTATTTGGCCGTAGCGTATACGAACGAAAAACGACGTAATTTGTAAGAGGAGGAGAGTTAGTAGTTTAGAATAAGGGCACTATATTACAACAGTTTCTTGACGCTAGGAAACCTTAGGAAGACGGACTGGCGACGTGTGTGTGGGATTCCCGCAAGAGCCTCCGCATCTCCTAGCGAGTAGTTGCACCATCTGAAGCAACGCGTGCAAATTTATTATTTTTTATCAATTGTCTCGGGGGACAGGCAGTCAGTATATATATATATATATATATATGTATATATATATATATATATATATATATATATATATATATATATATATATATATATATATATATATATAGTGGTGTAATAGTGGCTTTAGGCATTGTATG
>NC_091209.1:8232329-8237329 GCF_040958095.1 Procambarus clarkii | reverse complement strand
CTGGGAAGGTCTCACTGTGGATGTAGGGTTCTGTGAAGGTAGAACAATTAGTCAGGACAGTGGGAGGAGTACCATTATATTGCTTCAGGAGGTTGACGTGGCACAGCTGGGTCTTCCGCCGCCTATCTGGAGTCTCTATTACGTAGTTGTTATTATTCCTGCACTCTTTGACGCAGTAGGGTCCTGAAAACCTGTTTTGTAAAGGTGAACCTGGGATAGGAAAATAGGCAAGGACGAAGTCTCCCGGCTTGAATTTTCTTACTTTGCTGGTCTGGTAGTAATGAGTCTTCATTCTCACCTGGGCTTTCAATAGATTATCATGGGCAAAGCGGTGGACTCTCTCTAGAATGTGTTGAAGGTTTTGAAGAAACTGGGGCACATTCTGATGCTCACTGAAGGTGGCATCTCTGAGAGAGTCTTTGAAAGCCTTAAGGGGAGTACGGCACTTATGGCCGTAGAGCATCTCATAAGGAGATACAGTACTCCTAGGGACTCATTGGGGAGACTTCTGAAAATACACATTATAAGGTCAATCTGCTTATCCCAATCCTTCGAGGTTTCACTACAAAACTTTTTCAAGAGTGCTTTGATGGTCTGATGACTACGTTCAAGAGAACCCTGTGAAGCAGGATGATAGGGGCTGGACAATACCTGTTTGATGTTGAACTCCTCCAGTGTCCTTTTGAAGAGATCACTGGTGAAGTTGGTACCACAGTCACTTTGAATCTCCCTGGGAAATCCGTATTGAGTGAAGATCTTCAATAGATGTTTTATAACCGTAGCAGCCGTGATGTTCTTCACTGGAACTGCTATGGGAAATCTGGTGGTAGGACACAGGATGGTTAGGATGTAGGCGTTACCTGAACTGGTCCGAGGTAAAGGACCAACACAGTCTATTATGAGTCTGTGGAAAGGTTCCGCAGGCACCTGTATGGGAATTAGTGGCGCTCTGGGAATGGAGATGTTCGGTTTGCCTGCCATCTGACATGTATGACACTGTTTTACGTACTGTTTGACGTTATTTACCATACCTGGCCAGTAGTAGTCTTGACGAATCCCATGGTAAGTCTTGTTGAAGCCGTAGTGGGAGAATGCTCCGTGGGCCAGGTGTAGAATAGTGGGCCGCAGGCTGGTGGGAATCACAAGTTGTTCGATGTTGGCCCAATCGTCCTCCTCCTTCAGTTTACTGGGTCTATATCTGCGGTAGAGTAAGTCGTTCTCTAGGAAGAACCCAGGAATACTGTCGGGTTGAGTCTCAGCCTGGAAAAACAATGGTGTTAAAGTAAGATCTTCCCTCTGCAACTTACGGAACTCCAACTTGGTCAGATGCGGGGGGAGTTTCTGAGGGTCTTGAGGGACAGCGGTAGCAGTAGAATCAGCTGGCTGTGGACGTGCGGCTTGTGCACGGGTGGTCACGAGAACCGGAGGAGAAACTTTATCACTCTCTTGAACCTCTGCTGGAACATACTCTAGAATAGGGTTACTTGGCACAGAGTTACACACCTGGGGTTTGTCCATGACGATCAGGTTGGTCGGTTGCAGGTCTTCTGCCAAGTCGTTGCCTAGGAGAAGTTGCACTCCAGGCATGGGAAAAGGCTTTTCCCTGACGGCGACTTGGACTTCCCCGTTCACGTAGGGACAGTCCAGGTGGACTCTGGCGAGAGGGTATGGAGTGGTAGCAGTGAGGTCAGTGATGAAGACAGTTTCTCCGGTGTAGGTGATGTTGGGCACAGCCGACTTCAAGATGATCGATTGTAGAGCCGCTGTGTCCCTCAAGATCTTCAATTTGAAACGTCCCTCCGGATTTGAACCGTTGGCAGAGACAGTTCCAGTATACAGGTGGTTACTGAAAAGAGAAAGATCATTAATATTAACACCAACATTCATCACAGGCTTACCGGACTTAGGAGGAGTTGGTTTGGGTTTTTGTTGGTCAGTGGTTCCCTTGTATTGAGACTTACCACACTTGTCTATGGTATGTCCATAGAGTCTACAATACTTGCAGTACAGTTGTGAACCAGCTTTATCGGGGCTCACTTTCTCGTAACTGTACCACGACTTCTTACTGGAGGATGGTTCGGGTGTCAGCCGGTGGATGAGGCTGTAAGTGTCAGCCGACTTAGCACACTTCAGGTAGTCGGTTTCTTCTTTATCTGCTAAGTAGAGGCGGACAGGAGGCGGCACACGTCTCAAGAATTCTTCAACAAGCATCAGGTTGACGAGTTCTGTAAAAGTAAAGACATGTGCTGCTTCCAGCCATTTCATGAAATACCTCCGTTTCGTGTTAGCAAACTCGAGGAAGGTAGTGGTACTTGCCTTCAGGTGGTCACGGAATTTCCTTCTATAACTTTCAGTAGAGAGGAGGTAGGCGTCCAACACTGCTTGTTTCAGAGTCGGGTAGTCATTCTCAGATGCCAAAGTACTGAGTGTGACTGCAGCTCTACCTGTAAGATGAACTCTGAGAAGTGTGGACCATTGGTCGACAGGCCAACTGAGTTGATTAGCAAGGGTTTCAAAGGTGGTGAAAAACACATCAACTTCTTCTACAAAGGATGGCATTAACTTACTTGCATGTGATATATTAAAACTGACGGGAAGATTGGCAGTAGCTTGTTGGCGTTGAGTGAAGTGTGAAGTTTCCAAGGCGATTTCTCGTTGACGACACTCTAGAGCCAGAGTCGCTTGTTGCTTGTCATGTTCGCGTTGCATCTCCAACTCGCGTTGTTTGGTTTCAAGCTGTACGCGTTCCCGCTCCTGGAGTGTTTCAAGCTGTACTCGTTCACGTTCACGGAGTAATGCGACCTCACGTTCGTGGAGGGCGATTCCACGTTCGTGTTCTTCTCTCCTCAAGGCAGCTTCGCGTTCTTGTTCTTCTCTCCTCAAAGTAGTTTCACGTTCTTGTTCTTCCCTTCGTATGGCAGCTGCTTCTCTTTGCTGCTCACGTTCAATCTTGGCCAGCTCTAGTTTAAGTTTCATCGTTGCCAAGTCAGTTTTCTCTGCAATATAGTAAGTTTCATGAGTTTCAGAGTCTATCTTACCTTGCTCTAAATAGTAATCCAGCAACAGGTTGTGTAGGTCATTTTTGTTAGCTTGGTAGGGAACTTCTAGTTGATACTCATGTGCAAGAGTTTGTAATTCAGTCCTCTTGGCACGACTTAAAGTCCCTATTTCACCTGCTGGATTTGTATGGAAAGCTTGGAGACGAAACATGGTGAAATTAGCAAATAAAGGTACACGAATATTCAATAGTGAATGTCAGAAACAGGACAACGTGGCAACTGGTACCTATCCTGTGAGATCTTTAACAATTAAAGTTAAGTAAAAGATATTAAATGATTAAATTAAATCAAGGGCGCAGGAAATCTTGTACCCGGTACTCATGTAAGAGGATAAGGGCAAGAAAATCCTACTAACAAATGAAACAGTTTCGAAAACAAATGAAACAGTTAAATGCTTCAAAAGTAAAATTGGTAGTCCAAGGATGTAGGCATACCTTGCCAAGTCTCTATAGGACATAAAGCAAGTTTTTCCTACTGAATTTAATATGATACTTACAGAATTAGCAAACTTTTGTGCTCTGAAAAAATAAGCTAATTCCCTACCGTTGTATGTATCATCATCTCTGACTGACGTGTAGGGGTGCGAGGTGTCAACTGGTGACGAGAACTGCTGCTGAGGTCCCAATTCAGCAACTAAAGTTCGAGCTAGAGGAACTATGGCCCTCTTTGTCCTCCTACAGTCAGATTGCAGAAGATTGGGTACTCTTGACCCGGGGCAGACCACAGTACCAGGGTACCAATATGATGATCTGTCAGAATGAGAAATATTCAAGGGACAAAGATGGTAAACACGAGTAATAACAAGGAGGGAGAGATGACCAATTAAGAGTATGACTGAGGCCTACAGTCACCACGTAATCCAAAGTTGTCTCACCTTCACCATATGTTACTCTCGTAATGCACAATACACCGCACCTTATAAAAAATGAAATTGAATATGAAAAATAGTAAAGCTACGTTAACAAAGTTAAATACGCTTACCATAAATTACCACTTGGCACCAGTACCTGAGTGAAGCTCCTAGGACAGGCCCCCATATAACTTGTGACGGTAACGCGTTGGTGTTCGGCTGTTTAAGGCTAGGGGTATGGCCTCGTCACATAGTTATAAAAAAAAAATAGAAAAACTGGAACTTCGTCTGTGGTAAGGTAAGGAGAAGACACACAAAACACAAGTAAACTTTAACAATGAAATTTTAATTACGTTAAATAAATCAAAACATGAAAAAATAGACAAACAAATTCTTATAATAAAATCAATCAATCAAAATAATAAGAATAATTAAATGACACAATGAAAAGTTACGTTAAGACAAAATAACAAGAAGTGCAATACAAAAATAAATGTGAGGTGCTGGAATATTGGCTTTAAGCTACCACCTCTCTCAGTATACGCTAACGTCTAGCCGGGAGAAGTGTTAACTGTGGAAGCACTGAATATTCTGAGGTCTGAGGTCGTGGCGACCCCAGACATCAAGTAGTATGGGGGGGGCGAGTGCAGTTGCAGGCAGACCGGCGACCAATCAGCGGAGCCGGTAGTAAGACAGGTAGTTTGGCGGTTTGAGTCTGAACACGTGTCCCTGGCTGCATACGTTTTGCGCTCTGGCAAACCTTGGAGATGTTGTTGTCGTTGGACATTTTTTCCATAGTAGTTTTATATATTTTTAACGACGTAATTGTGGAGGGAAGAGCAGGCTCAATCTCTTGAAGGAGATTATCGTCACAATATATATTATTATATATATATATATATTATTATTATATATATATATTATTATATATATATATTATTATATATATATATATATTATTATATATATATATTATTATATATATATATATATCACTATTGGCGCAATACGAGTCATCACCAGTGAGGACTCAATTGCCGACAGAGATGCCGCAACAGCTCAAGCCCTAAGGGAGAAACACCCACCCAGGG
>NC_091209.1:8119829-8227329 GCF_040958095.1 Procambarus clarkii | reverse complement strand
ATGCCTTCAAATGCCCTCTTGGGGACTGTAAGCTCCAAAAAACCCAGTATATAGGCAAGACAACATCTCTTTCTAGGCGTTTAACGATGCATAAGCAACAGGGCTCCATTAAGGAACATATCTCTTCCCACAACTAAACCATTGCCAGAGAAATCCTAGTAAACAACACAGAAATCATCGATAGATACAGCGATAGCAGGCGGCTTGACGTTTGCGAGGCACTACACATCAAGAAGTCAACACCAGCAATCAACAGCCAATTAATGCACAACTATATTCTACCCACCTCAAGACTCCGCTCCAATATAGAAGCATCAAGAAATATGGACCAATAGGCTTTCTACAAACACTTCTATTGAATACCCATTGTTTCGTGTTCTGTCTTGTGTTGATGAAATTAATACCCTATTAATGCCACCTCTTGTTCTGTCTTGTGTTGATGAAATTAATACCCTATTAATGCCACCTCACCCCATCCACTCACTCAAATGTAGATATAAAATCGGAGATGCGTAAGTTCTATTCAGTTGTGTATTTGTAAACTAAAGTCTTTGAAAATGTAATAAGTTTTACGAAACGTGCTCGTGTCGCGTCAGACTAGAAATAAAAATGAATTTTGGAGAATTGATTTTTGATTTACCTCCAACAGTGAAAAGAAATGTACGAAAGATTGAGAAAATTCGTGATAGAATTATTAATCTTACTTTTTCGGTCATATTTAATTATATATATATATATATATATATATATATATATATATATATATATATATATATATATATATATATATATGCGGAAAATCCACAGAGAAATATGAAATGAGGTGAACGTTTCGGCTTTGTTAAAGCCTTTGTCAACACCAGACAGACTAAGGAGAAGAGAAGGGGGAGGATATATAGGCCGACACCTGACCCAACCCATCCCTAGGGAAGGAATTAACCAAAAACAGGTATAGCTTAGCTTAGAATGGTCAAAGAGGATAAAGCGGTCAGAGAATAAGGATGAAAGATTAAAGAAAAGCCTCATGAACACACAATAGATGAATATACAATTATAATGAGTCATTGTAAGCCTCTCTATCAGAGTTGTTTCTTAAACTGTTGTGCAATATTATAACTTAAAAATGGATCAAGTTTATACATACCAGTACTAACATTAAGAAGATTTGGACACTGATTAGCGCAGACTCAATCAAATTCCTTTCCACGAAATCCCCACAATTGGTAATGCTTTTTGCCCCATTCCAGTTAATATTGTGATCGCATAAACTCGTATGTAGATACAATGCATTAGACGTTTGGGCAGTTCTAATACTATAAGCATGTTGTGACAACCGCAATTGTAAGGACTTTCCTGTTTGTCCAAGGTACACAGAATCACAATCATTGCAGGGAATCGAATACACACAACCTGCTGTATCAGGAGAGTTTTTTATTAAATTGGATTTGATCGTACTATTAGTGAACACCAAATTTATATTAAGTTTCTTAAAAATCAGAGACAATTTTTCAAGTCCACTCGCATAAGGAACCACCAAAGAGTTAATAATTTTTGGTTTCGCCTTAGGGACGTGATTATAAAACGTACGCTTGGCTTGTACAAACGAGAAATCCAAAAACCTCTTAGGATATTGTAAACTCTTCCCAATTTCATATATTGTAGCAATCTCTTCATCAAAAAACTCAGGGCTGCAAACCCTCAAAGCTCATAGAAACATTCCTGAAAATACTGCCTGTTTAATCCTCTTTGACCATTCTAAGCTAAGCAATACCTGTTTTTGGTTAATTCCTTCCCTAGGGATGGGTTGGGTCAGGTGTCGGCCTATATATCCTCCCCCTTCTCTTCTCCTTAGTCAGTCTGGTGTTGACAAAGGCTTTAACAAAGCCGAAACGTTCACCTCATTTCATATTTCTCTGTGGATTTTCCGCATAAAATGATCAGTGTTTTGTGATCGTCAATTGCATATATATATATATATATATATATATATATATATATATATATATATATATATATATATATATATATATATATATAATAATATATATATATATATAATATATATATATATATAATATATATATATATATATATATATATATATATATATATAATATATATATATATATATATATATATATATATATATATATATATATATATATATATATATATATATATATATATATATATATATATATTATTATATGAAAAAATGTGTGTGTATATATATATGTGTATATTTGTGTGTGTATATATGTGTATATATATATGTGTATATATATATATAATGTCGTACCTAGTAGCCAGTACGCACTTCTTAGCCTACTATGGAAGGCCCGATTGCCTAATAAGCCAAGTTTTCATGAATTAGTTTTTCGACTACCTAACCTAACTGTTTCGGCTACCTAACCTAACCTATAAAGATAGGTTAGGTTAGGTAGGGTTGGTTAGGTTCGGTCATATATCTACGTTAATTTTAACTCCAATAAAAAAAATTGACCTCATACATAATGAAATGGGTAGCTTTATCATTTCATAAGAACAAAAATAGAGAAATATTAATTTAGGAAAACTTGGCTTATTAGGCAAATCGGCCTTGCATAGCAGGCCGAGTATGACGTTCTGGCTACTAGGTACAACATATATATATATATATATATATTATATATATATATATAAAACACACAACATATACATAACACCTACATACAAGAAGGTATGTACATTGGATTTGAGAGTACAAGTACAGTACTGTACATAGCATTGATGTTTTTACATTCTTGTAAAGCCAATGTGACAATGTCTATTGAATTTTGTAAATGAACTTAACTAACTTGTAAAGCCACTAATATGCTTTGCATTTCAGGCAGCTCCTTAATCTAACATAATTTTTAGTAGGTAATTTCTAGCAAAATTGAAAAAATGTTAACAGGTACAGTGTAAGAAAATTTGACAAAGATTATTAGGTATATTAAAAACAATTTTGAGGGTTATCAACAGGTACATGTTAACAACATAATTTGAGGATTATTTCAAGATATAATGGGGTAAAATGTGTTCAATATAACAACCATGATATAAGATGACATCAATGATTACACTGGTGAAGTTGTATAGCTTAGGTACATATATTGGGGGATTGGGTAGCACTAAATACAGTGCATGTTTAAAGCACTAGGTAGGAAACTATGAAGATGAAATCAGGTACTTTTTGGTTTTGTTTTTGAATAAGGCAAAAGTTGGACAGCTTTTCAATTCGTTAGGGAGCGAGTTCCATAGACTGTCCATTTATTTGCATAGTGTTTACAGAGATTGTTTGATTCTGGGGATATCAAAGATATATTTTTCTGGTGTGGTGATAATTGGTTCTATTACATCTGTTTAGGGAGAGTTTGAGCAGGGTTTGCATTTAAGAACAGGGTTTTGTAAATGTAAGTGGCACAAGAGAATGTGTGGAATGAGGTTATATTTAGTATATTTAGGGATTTAAACAGAGGGGGGGAGGGTGCTGAGTATTATCTGAAAGCAAAGTTTATCGTTCTGATAGCAGATTTTTGCCAGGGGGGGGATGATGATGGGCTTGAGGTACTGTACTGTAGTTTGCAGTGGTTGAACCCCATGCACAGATACCATATGCAAGATAAAGGTAGATCAGCGCATACTATAGTGAGAGGAGAGCAGAGTTTGGAACATAATATCTGATATTAGAGAGTATACCAACTGTTTGAGACTGTAATTACCTAAGTGTAGTTACAGGATGAGAGCTACGCTCATGGTGTTCCGTCTTCCCAGCACTGTCATATAACGCTTTGAAACTACTGACGGTCTTGGCCTCCACCACCTTCTCACTTAACTTGTTCCAACCGTCTACTACTCTATTTGCGAAGGTGAATTTTCTTATATTTCTTCAGCATCTGTGTTTAGCTAGTTTAAATCTATGACCTCTTGTTCTTGAAGTGCCAGGTCTCAGGAAATCTTCCCTGTCGATTTTATCAATTCCTGTTACTATTTTGTATGTATTGATCATATCACCTCTTTTTCTTCTGTCTTCTAGTTTTGGCATGTTTAATGCTTCTAACCTCTCCTCGTAGCTCTTACCCTTCAGTTCTGGGAGCCACTTAGTAGCATGTCTTTGCACCTTTTCCAGTTTGTTGATGTGCTTCTTAAGATATGGGCACCACACAACAGCTGCATATTCTAGCTTTGGCCTAACAAAAGTCATGAACAACTTTAGTATATCGCCATCCATGTATTTAAATGCAATTCTGAAGTTAGAAAGCATAGCATAGGCTCCTTGCACAATATTCTTTGTGGTCCTCAGGTGATAGTTTTCTATCTAGAACCACCCCTAGATCTCTTTCTTTATCGGAATTCTTTAAAGATTTCACATAATATATAGGTTGTGTGGGGTCTATGTTCTCCTATTCCACATTCCATAACATGACATTTATTAACATTAAATTCCATTTGCCAAGTGGTGCTCCATCTACTTATTTTGTCCAGGTCTTCTTGAAGGGCATGACAATCATCTAAATTTCTTATCCTTTCTATTATCTTAGCATCATCAGCAAACATGTTCATATAATTCTGTATACCAACTGGTAGATCATTTATGTACACAATAAACATCACTGGTGCAAGAACTGAACCCTGTGGTACTCCACTTGTGACATTTCTCCATTCCGATACATTGCCTCTGATTACTGCCCTCATTTTTCTATCAGTCGGAAAATTTTTCATCCATGAAAGAAGCTTACCTGTCACCCCTCCAATATTTTCCAGTTTCCAGAACAACCTCTTATGTGGAACTCTGTCGAAGGCCTTTTTTAGGTCCAGATAGATGCAGTCAACCCAACCATCTCTTTCCTGTAATATCTCTGTGGCTCGATCATAGAAACTGAGTAAATTCGATACACAGGATCTTCCTGATCGAAAACCATACTGTCTGTCTGATATTATATCATTTCTCTCTAGGTGTTCTACCCATTTAGTTTTGATTAGTTTTTCCAATACTTTCACTATTACACTTGTCAATGATACAGGTCTATAATTGAGGGGGTCTTCCCTGCTGCCACTTTTGTAGATTGGAACTATGTTAGCCTGTTTCCACCCGTCTGCTACGATTCCTGTACACAGGGATGCCTGAAAGATCAGGTGAAGTGGAATGTTGAGCTCAGATGCACATTCTCTCAGAACCCTTGGTGAAACGCCATCTGGGCCAGCTGCTTTGTTCTTACCGAGCTCCTTGAGCATTTTTTCCCACTTCGTCTCTAGTCACCTCTATGTGCTCTTATGTTGTTCTCTGGAATTCTTATTGTATCTGGTTCCCTAAAGATTTCATTTTGTACAAACACACTTTGGAACTTTTCATTTAGTGTTTCACATATTTCCTTTTCATCTTCCGTGAATCTATTTCCCATTTTCAACCTCTGAATATTATCCTTTACCTGCAGTTTGTTGTTTATGAATTTATAGAATAGACCTGGTTCTGTTTTACATTTGTCTGCAATCCCTTTTTCAAAATTTCTTTCTGCCTCTCTCCTCACTGCCGTGTAGTTGTTTCTCGCATCTTTGTATCGCTGATATGTTTGGGGGTTCGGCCTCTTCCTGTATTGATTCCATTTTTGTCTCTTTTGGTCTCTAGCCCTCTCGCAATTTCTATTGAACCAATCCTGTTTCCTAGTTCTGCATCTGTTTTGGTATAAATTTTTTTGTGCCTTTATCATATATTTCACAAAACTTCGACATACATCTCATTCACTTCCTTGCCTAGCATCAAGTCTGTCCAATTATACTCACTAAAAAAAATTTATAAGGTCATCATAATGTCCTCTCCTGAAGTCTGGTTTTTCAACTGCACAACCTCCTTATTTTCTTCCAGCTTATAACGCATTGCACACTTTATTCCCAAAGAGACATGGTCACTTTTACCCAAGGGAGGAAGGTACTGAATGTCAAATATCTCTTCCTCCTTCCTGGTAAATATCAAATCTAGCATGGAGGGAACGTCCCCTTCCCTCATCCTCGTAGCTTGTTTAACATGTTGATACAAGAATGTTTCCAGGATGAGGTCTACAAATTTACAGGTCCAAAAATCTTCTGTTTTAGCTTCATATGCTTCCCAGTCTATGGATTTCAAGTTGAAGTCACCGACTATCAACAGTTGTGATCTATCGTTATCCGCTCTCGCTATAATCTCCTCTCGTTATTGTTATAAGACCTTCACGTTTACTATCTAGCTCCTCCTTTGACCATGTGCTGCTTTGCGGTGGACTATATGCATTTATTATCATTAGTTTATCATCCTCATGGCAGATCTCTAGTGCTATTATGTCAACTTCTTGTGGATTGGCAGTCACTATTTCATTCACCTTTAGGTGTTCTTTTACCAGCACAGCGACGCCACCGCCTTTCCTAGTTTTTCTGTCCCGTCTCCAAATTGAGTAGCCCCTTGGGAATATGACCTCATTTAAAATTACATCTTCAAGTATTGTCTCCGTGAGTGCAACAATGTCTGGTGTCTGCAGCTGTATTACATCACTTAACACCAGTATCTTCAATCTCACTCCATCAATGTTGGTGTATGCAATCTTCAGGAACTTGTTCCCCCTCTCCTTATTCTTCACTCCCCCTCTCTATTGATTTTGTTGGTTTGCCTTTATGTACCACTTTACTAGTTTGCCTACCCCTATCACTTTGTAGAAAAAAGAATTTATTTCTTCTTCATTCCTGCTCTCATTTAAATGTTTTGCCTCGGCGAGGTTCAGTTTCAGCTTCTCTCCATCTTCTTTTGTAAGATCTCGTCTTAACGACCACCCTTTCCCATCCTCATCACTTTGCAATTTTCTAGCATTCCTTAGTACTTCTTCCATCTGTTTGGCACCGTTTAGGGTGATCCTCAAAGGTCGATCTTTCCCTTTTACGTACCTGCCTATTCTCCTGTAGTCGCACACATTCTCTATGGTTGTAAGACTTACCACGAGGCCAACAATTTTATCTACTACTTTAGCTTCTTCTACAGCTCTTTCTGACCTAGATGTTATCGCCTTTTCTTTGCAGCCAAAAATGATCAGGGACTTACTCCGATCAACTGTGTTTTGCACCAACTTCGGGTTAGATGCCAATTCTTTTCTCATTTCCAGCCTAATGTTTGTTTTATCTTGGTTGCTGCAGTGTTTGACTTCCTTTACTGCTTCTTCTATTTTTTCCTTCTCCTTGGCCACTTGTGCATAAGTGAGTTACATATCTTTCTTGCACTGTTCTATTCCCTGTGTAATTTCCTCCATCTGTGCTGACAAAAGCTGTTTCTCCTGTTGAATTTCCTTGCCTAACCTATTGTAGTCATTTATGTTTAAATTTACTTTAACTTCTTCCAAAGCTATTTTTAAGAGTTTATTTTCTTCTTCCATGGCTTTGCAATTTGTTTCCAATTGATTCTTATCCTTGCGCAAGTCTTTCACTAAACCCTCAAGACATAAAACTTTGCTATTCAAATGGTCATTACTTTCTTTCAATTTACTAATTATTTCTACATGAGAGTTCACTATAGTATCTAAATTTACCAACTTGTTATGTAGACTGCTAATATCAATGCTTTCTTCATTGAATCCCTCAAAATCAAGCTCTGTTTTGTTTTTCCCCTTGCTAGTGGCCATCTTGAATGTTCTTCTCGGGTCCGTCTAATTACCACAAGGTACCACAAACTACACAAACTTCAGAAAGCTTCCTGGCAATACGTTAGTAATGAATAAATATGATAAGTTAGGCTGACCTATCCTAACCTAACCTAACCTAACTTAACCAAACCTAACCTAACCTAACCGAAGCTTGGATCGTCGACTTGATTTGGCGTCACCAGTTTTTATTTTTGTCTAATTTCTTTATAAAAAGATACTTTTTCAGATTAAAATTATGTTTTTTCGTGTTGTACATTCAGCACCAACATTATGAGTAAATATATCATATTTATTCATTACTAACGTATTGCCAGGAAGCTTTCTGAAGTTTGTGTAGTTTGTGGTAGCTTGTGGTAATTAGACGGACCGTTCTTCTCTGCACTGTAAACACTAGGGCAACTTTTTCTCATCCGATTTTTCACTTCCCTTAGCACTTTCCTGTTATCTCACCTATTTTTCAAGAGAACTATACCTTTATGTTCTCTGGGACACCACTCACTACCATCAACCTGTACTACAATACTTAGGATTGTTGAAATATGCTGGAGCTCCTCTGCTGGAAGTGTTGACCCTAGGGGTGTCACCTTTTTGCTTGTCTGCACCTGTCTTGGTTATGTTATGATAGTGGCCTTACAAGAATGTAAAACATCAATGCTATTTACTCTCATAAACCCAATGTACCTTGTATATAAATAAATAAATAAAATAAATAAATAAATAAAATAAAAATGTGTTGTATGTGGGTGCTGAAGTTGTCTCTAGTCTAAGTATAGACCAAGGAACTTTCCATCTTTTTATTACTGATGTTAACATTGTATGGTCTGAAGCTGAATTGCATTTGTTGATTTGCTTCCAAATAAGATATAGTAGGTCTTTTCTATGTTTAGTGAGAGTTTGTTGGTTGACATCCATGAGTGGACTTTTTTACTTCATTATTTACAACATTAAATGATGTGTGTGGGGGTTGGGGTCGAGTGATGAGTGTAATATCAGCAAATAATATAGGTTTAAGAATGTTAGAGACAGGCAAATCATTGATGTATATAAGAAATAGAGGTCCTAGGATGCTGTCCTGTGGCATTCCAATGGTTAATGGTAAAGTGGGTGAGGGTACATCATTGATGGCTACATACTGGTGTCAGTTACTAAGATAGGATCGAATATAGTTCAGGACAAGGCCTTGGATTCCATAATGGTGGAATTTAAGTAAGAGGTAGTTATGGTTAAGGGGCATAATGCCAAATTAAGCAATAAATGAAAACTTGTTCAATTTCAATAAAAAATTTTGTATTACAGGTAGTTGTTTATGAAAGAGCTTCAACTGGTCCAAGTCACAGCATCATAGTATAAATAAAAAGGGAGAAAAAAATGTCAACAAAATTTTAATGTTAAAAAATAATCATTAAATACAAGTGTCAACTGAAATCATGTCTATGACTCTCAGCTATTACAATAGCATATAATAAAAGATTTTAATAATTAATTTTATCCCCAAAATATTTAGTTAAAAAAAAAATTCTTGTAATTTATTTCTCATTTTTTAATAAAGCGATTTGCATGAAACTAGTACACCTTACTGAACGTAAGCCTATCTGTAAGGGGGCCAATTTTGGAGGAAATTGGTTGATGTCAACCTCAGCCACAGGTAGCAAAATCTTTGACTTCATTTTTTTTTAAATAACATAAAAGTGATAACTGTATTTAATTTTATTCAATTTACATAAAACATACACCTTATATGTCGAGTTTGTCTTTACAATAAATCCAAGATACTCTATTACCAAGTTCATTTATTGATTTTATAAATATTTATAAGCATAATATATTTGCATAAATTTTTGTGGAACTTTTATTAGTCAAACTAAACATTTTGGATAATCCAGTTGGGAAAATCCTTTATTATATGCTATTGTGATAGATGAGTGTCATATAAATGATTTCATTTGAAACTTGTGGTTGTAGAGTAATTTTGAAAATGTTGAAAATTCGTTGAAAAACACGTCTGTCACCATATTGGAATCTGATCCAACTGTCAGTTGGGTCAACCTATGTATCGTATTCTAAAAATGTGCAACCATGTTGGAATAGACGAATACCCAAAGAATATTGTTGAAAATATCTTATTTGTTATATTATTTATATAACCCTCATGTTTAATTCCTTCATCATACTATTTTATTCTTTGTTTTATAAAACCTCTGTTGTTTTTCAAGTTAATTATTAATTTTGCAGGTTTGAGGATGCTGTGGGAACCAACAGGATGTTGCTGCTTCTCCCGGAGAACAGGGAGCCTTATCCTTGGCACCTTGGTTTTGGTATGATTCAGTGATTGTTTTAATATATTTTAATCAGTGGTAGCCTAGTGCTATTTACAATTTGTATTGAGTTTATTGTACTCCCCTGGTTATGCTTGTGGGTGTTCAGCTTTGGCCCTTTGGTCTTGCTTCTCAACTGTCGTTCAACTGGTAATTACCTAAGTGTAGTTACAAGATGAGAGCTATTCTCTTGGTGTCCCGTCTTCCCAGCACTGTCGTATAACGCTTTGAAACTACTGACAGTTTTGGCCTCCACTACCTTCTCACCTAACTTGTTCCAACTGTCTACCACTCTGTTTGCGAAAGTGAATTTTCTTGTACAGTATTTCTTCGTCATCTTTGTTTAGTTAGTTTAAAGCTATGACCTGTTCTTGAAGTTCCAGGTCTCGGGAAATCTTCCCTATCAATTTTATCAATTCCTGTTACTATTTTATACGTAGTGATCATATCAACTCTTTTTTTTCTATCTTCTAGTTTTGGCATATTTAATGTGTGTAACCCCTCTCCTCGTAGCTCTTGCCCTTCAGCTTGCCCTTCAGAACCTGGCCCCCTCAGAGGCACATGGAGCAATGGCCTATAGACACCCCCAGCCCCGTGTAATTGGAAGCAGTCTCTCTGCCATCTACCAGGTCAGACACCCAGAAAGGTAGGAATTCAAAAATAAACTATAGCTTGTATAAAAATTATAAACCAAAAGCCAAACTAGCAAGCAGAACTGCGCAATCAAAAACAAGCAAGCAAGCATGACATCACTACAGCCACCACGCCCTGCCTGGGAGGGGGAAGGGGGAGCCCCAGACCACCTCGTGCCGGCTTGACAACCCCAGCTCAGAGGCTGAATATCAAAACATGAAAAAAATGCCGACTGGAGGGAGGGAGGGATGGATGCTGGGGAACCTCCAGGTCTCGCCCCAGAAAATGGCATTTCATTACATTCAACGCTGGTTTTCTGTGGAGAGCCCCTTTGGCTTTCTGGAGCTACCTAATCAAAGATAAAAGAAAGGAGGGACTTACTCGGGAGGCAGCTGTTACTCGCTCCTCAACTTGAAGTCGAGACAACTGGCTGCAACCCAAGGCTACACATGCCCAAGAAGGGCCAGGAACATTAATGAGGTACAGTGAGGCCAGGATCCTGTTAGACCTCCAAAAGCCCCATGCCCGATTGTCAGCCCAAGACATGCTACCAAAAACAGCAGCCAAAGCCGCAAACTTACGAATGTCGTGGACACAGGGCTGGCTGGACCTAATAATCCTGAGGAAAACCTGGAAACCTTGTCCACCCAAAGGGCGTCCCCTGCCACGGAGGCCATGGTGCGCAAATAACGGCGAAGAGCTGCAACCGGACACACATGATGGGGGGCCCCCCCCACCGGCCAAACCAACCAAGCATCAACAACCTAAGGACCCTTCCGAAAGGCAGCAGTCTTATTCTTCGCAAGTAAAGGAGATGGTTGCAAACAAACAAAACGACCACTTGGACCGAAAGAGCACAAATTTTATCTACTCTTAAGCTGTTCTGGAAATGGTGTGCATATACTGGCTTCATAAAATGTACAATTACTGTCTAAGCTCACTATTCAGATTGTGGCAGACCGCAATCTGAATGACATGGAGATTAAAATTACTATAATTTCCACACATAAACATTTAATGAGGTATTTTTGTTTTGTAATTATTTTAACAGAATTACAGTACAGTAGAACCTCTAGTGATGACCGCCTCAAATGGCGACCATTTTGGCTAACGAACGTCCCGATCGCCGACAATTCGTCTCGTTAGGCGACTGCTCGTTTGAATAACATCAACACCACATGGTGGGGGTTTGGGGCTGCTGCTCGCACATTCTCGGATGCCTCCGACAATGTAAATAAATTATTTTTCTTTGTGTACAGATGCTATTGATGCTAGGATGTTGCAAAGCATTGACTTTTTGTAGAAAAACGAAATTAACTGTTTTAAAGAAAGAACAAACATCAAAAAGATTCGTTTGGTGTTTGCCAGGTAGGCTGCTCCATGTTTCTTATAAAAAAAAAAAATGAAGAATTTGGAAAAACAAATAATGTCAAAAAGGTTCTTGCGGTTTTCGGCAGGTAGGCTGCTCCTTGTTTCTTAAATAAAAAAAAAATAAAAAAAAAAAGTTGAAACAATTTGAAAAACGGACAAATGCCATAAAGGTTCGTTTAGTGTTTGTCGGGTAGGCTACAACATTATTGAGAAATAAATGAAATACAAAACAAATGGAACACATTTGAAAGTCATAATGGAGCAGCCTACCCGACAAACACTGAACGAACCTTTATGGCATTTGTCCATTTTTCAAATTGTTTCAACTTTTTTTTTCTTCTTTTTTTTAAGAAACCTGGAGCAGTCTACCTGCCAAACACCGAATGAACTTTATTGACATTTGTTCTGTTTTTCAAAATTCTAATTTATATTTTTTTTATAAGAAGCATGGAGCAGCCTACCTGACAAACACCGAACAAACCCTTTGCTATACAAAAAAAAGGAAGAAAAAAAAAAATTGAACAAATTTGAAGAAAGAAAAATATAAAGGTTTGTTCAGTGTATGTAAGGTAGGCTGCTCCATTATTTAAAACATCGAATATCATATTGATGTTTTTCGGTGGTAGAACGGATTAATTTGATTTCCATTGTTGTCAATGGGGACATTTGTTTTGTATGACGTCCGTTTCAAATGACGATCACGGCGCCAGAACGGACTAAATTAGTTATTTGAGGTTCCACTGTACTGTGTTACAGAAATTTGAACTGTGTGGGGTAAACAGCTGTTCTGATCATTGAAGGAATTTATTGTGCATTAACCTAACCCAACCCTTAAAAATTACAAAATAAGTACTTGGCATATACTACTTTCACCCAAACCAAGCTACATTCATATTGAGGCACGATAGGTTATCCAACCCGTCCTCTTAAAAATGTCACTTTTGGCTCGTATGCGTGCTATGGCCAAATTTGGACGTTATTTTGAAATGAAATACTCACAAAAGTGACGAACTGTTCCGTTTTCTGTTTGAGTCGTCCGGCTTACTCGGTAAGGTTAGAATAGGCAACTTTCAATTAATGTTTTTCATAACATTTTGAAACTTTGAGAATTTTCTGCCCACCTAACTTATCAGAGAACCCTTAACCCTTAACATGCTCGGGGTCTAATATCCTGCCATCCGCACAGGCGCATGTCATTTTGAAAAAAAAAAAAATTTTTTTTTTTTGCTAATCTGTTAAGTTCTGTTCACTGATCACGGGAAAAATAAAAAAAAAATTCTATTGTACTTACTTTTGTTGCAATAGAGCCGAGAAGCACGGTGATGACGTCACAATCTGCATGTTCGCTCATGCAGTACACGCCTGGAAGGTGTTGCGCGCGGTCCTCAAACAGCCAGAGTTGCCACAAATATATTTTCGCGCTATTTATTTACAATGTCTAAGCGCATTTTATCTAATTTTTTTTCCACTAATTGTGTTTCAAATACTGTTTGAACATATTTTGTATCAATAATTGTTGCATATTTGAGTATACACAGGCGCACACAAATGTTTTCAATTACGGCAATATAATATGTCATTACAGTCTATTATATTGTATGTTCTGCTTATATTTGTATATATTTACACACACGCACACGCTATCTGCTTATATGTTTACATATTTACACACTCGCACACGCTATACACACTTTGAAGCACACTTAGAAGATTTCTAGACTGTGGTAGTCATTGAAGCAGTCGACAGCACATAATGGGATACCACACGTTTCACACCATGTTTGCACAAGCTTCCGTTTCTTGTCTCTACGTGTCGTTGTTTTACACACCAAGCAATCACGTTGGGCTATTGCACGCTTCACACCAGGTGGCAAATACTTGAGTCTGTGTGCTAGGAAGCCTTCAGTGTGAGCGAGGTGTGGAGTACCAGCATGCTGCAACAGTGGGTTTATGATGGGCCGCTGAATACCTGGGACATCTTTTGCAAACTTTCCTAATAACTGTATTGCAGCATCAAATACAAAGTCACGGAAAGTGGGCTTACGTCCAGTTCTCACAAGGTACATGTTGAAACAGTTCAGCATGCTCATGTCCACAAGATGGAAGAACACTTTTTTCGTCCACCTACATGTCTTCCGCACACACTCTGCAGTGCCAATCATCATGTCTGATTTATCAATCAACCGCATGTTGATATTATAGTCTAAAACACAGTCTGGCTTATATAGTGGTGCGTTTGTTTTATGGTTCACTTTCCCACTGTTCACCATTGTTCCATCATGAATTGTTGTCAACAAGTTCACCTCTCTTTTGTCTTTCCACCGAACTGACAGAATGTTATCACTTTTCCTTCTCTGACACTCGCCAACTGCAATGTCGTTGTCAAACACAGGCATTTCCCTTCGTTGTGGCTTTACTGTACCAACCAATCCGGTTCTATTTTCTAGCAAGAACCGAGCTAGCAAGGGACTTGTATAGTAATTATCTGTGTATAAAATGTGTCCCTTGTTCATCCACGGAGCCATGATGGTCTTCACTACACTCCCCGAGAATCCATGTTCGTCGTTACCGGGAATGTCTACATCACTAGCCGAGTACAGAATCATGTGTAACACGTATCCTGTCTCACAATCACAAAGAACAAAAAATTTCAGGCCAAATCGGTTTCGTTTTGAGGGAATGTACTGTTTGAATGGAACACGTCCCTTGAAAAGTATGAGAGATTCATCAACCACCAGCTTCTGTGCTGGTACGTAAAAATCTCTGAATTTTCCAATAACATCGTTCATGTAGTGCCTCACTCGCCACAGTCTATCATCAGGTGTTTGGTCCTGAACACTTCCAAAATGTAGACACCTGAGGAGTATCTGAAACCTGTCTCGTGACATATATTTCCCGAATAAAGGTGTTGGTATTGTCTTGTCCTTGCTCCAATAGTCATTTATTGCATGTTTGTGACAGTGCTTCATCAACAGACAGTGCCAAAAACACATACATTTCCGCCACTGTGGTATTTTTCCAACGCTGCAGTCGTGAAAATTCTGTGATTTCCCTCTCAATCAGGTAAGCAGCATGCAGGTTCGTTTGGTGTACAATGTATTCCATGAGTGGTTCATCATAGAATGCTGTAAAATATTCCATCTCAGCCATGTCCTCACCTTGATTAGGGAAAAGGTTTGTAATCCCTACATCTTTATCGTCAAAGTGAGGAATATTAGGAATAAAATCGTCACCATCACTCCACTCAAGTATACCAGGCGTCCTGCGAGATACAGAGGAAAGACGGCGAGGAAGCGATGCATACCGGCGACCAGGAGCTGAATATCGTCTGCGAGAAGCACGGCGGCTACGTGCACGTGAGGTGGGTGCACGTGAACACGAGGGTCTTGGTCCCTCATGTGGTGCCATGCGGTGGCGCTTGGCCGGGCGAGATGCTGCTGACGCGACAATTTCTCGCCCAGTTACACCACTGGTACCAGCCACAGGCTCAATAAAACTTTGATCTGAGTCACTAAACCCAGAAAAGGAGTCGCCTCCCTCTGACTCGTCACCCTCAAACAGAAAATATCCACAGGAACTGTGAGGTCGTGGTAGAATTGGGGTAGAAAATGGGCGAGGAGGCATGGGAGAGCGTATAGGCCTCGCCATGGCATGGCGGTCATTCTCACTTTCACTGCTGCTGCTACTATCACCCGACAACTGTGTATAATCCTCATCGTTGTCTGAATCGTCAAACACACTTTCTTCACCTTCAGAGAATAATTCGTGGGCTATTTGCTCTGGGGTGAGGGACTGAGTGGTGCGTGCCCGTGAGGCGTTTGACCGTGCGCTCGCCATGGTGACTCTCGCTAAACTGAGGCCTCCCATGCCATCGGATCGTGAGCTGGATTTTTTTTCAAAATGGCCGCTGTTTACTAGAGCCCCTGGGCAGCGTATGGGACCCCCAGCTACACCGCGGGCCATTCAAATCGTGCGCGGTACCCATACACTTCATATGAAGTGAAGCGCAGTTGACTGGTAAAACGATTTACACTTCATATGAAGTGATGCGCATTTTAAGGGTTAACTTACTATTGTTGAAAAAAAATTCCCAAATTTATTTTCATTTTTTTTTTCATTTTCAAATTACGTCCACTTTCGGCCATACGGGCAAACGGCCAAAAGCGACGTTATTTTTAAGAGGACAGGTTGGGTTAGCAGACAAGACAGACTGTGACAGGCTGCACGAGCAAGCTGACAGGTTGGCTGGCAGGTTGTGTGAGAAGACTGGACAGGTTGTCTGGCAGGCAGGACTGGTTGGCTAACAGGGAGGCAGACTGTGTGAACAGGCTGGACAGACTGTGTACATAAATTTTACACTAGGTATAAACACCTAATTATGTGGCCTTTTTTCCTTGCATATCCTGTTTACTTAATACAAGTTTTTACTTGCAGATTGGGTCATTGCTGACAATTGTAGTCTTTTCATATGGATTGCTGACTGTTGATACAGAAGCAGCAATAAGAAAAGAATGTTACAAAAGTCAAGAGAAAGAGGACTGTGAGAAGTTAGCAGGATATGCAGGTGTGTTCATATTCAGTATTCAGAAATTTAGTTCGTATGAGTTTACACTATTTACCGGTAATTGCATTCAGTTGATACTGTCCTATGCATCCTTATCCTTCCCTTCCAATAAATTTTTATAGTAGATCACTCTTGTACTGTATTAACAAATCATTGTCGAGAACAAGAAGTGTGGGTGTGCGTAATTTAACCCATCCTCTTAATAATGTTGCATTTTGACGCATACTTTACCAAAGGCCAAAAATAGTCGTGCTTGAAAATGGTAGTGACTCAAGGAATTGACACTGTCCCTGCTTTCTGTTTTGGATTCTCTAGCAGGTTAGGATAGGGCGCTTTAGTACGACAGTTTATTCACGTTAGGAAATGTTAGGACAGGTTTCGTAAATACCCAATTATAGTTATAGGATGAGATGTTCTGTCTTCTTGGTACTCTGTCATATAATGCTTTGAAACACTGTCGGTTTTGGCCTCCACAACTTTCTCACTTGTCCCAATCATCTACCACTCTGTTTGCAAAAGAAAACTTTCTAGTATTTATTGGGCACTTTTGTTTCCTTAGATTGAATCTGTGTCCTCTTGTTCTTGAAGTTGCTTGTTTCAGGAATTCCTCTTTGTTAATTTGGTCAATTCCTATTATTATTTTGTAAGTGGTGGTCAAATCACCGTTGTCTTCTATGTTCTAGCTTTGGCATATTTAACGCCTCTAGTGCCTCTTCATAACTTTCTTTTTGGTTCTGGAAGCCATTTTGTAGTATGCTTTTGCACCTTTTCCAGTTTGTTTATGTGCTTGTTGAGATATGGGCACTATACAACTGCTTCATATTCCAATTTTGGTCTCACAAAAGTCATGAACAGTTCCTTTAGTATTTCATCATCCATGTAATTAATGACAAGTCTCAAGTTGGAAAGACACATACTCCTCTCACAATGTTCTTTATATGTTCCTCTGGTGGCAATTTACTCTCCAAAACCACCCCTAGATCTCATTCATTATTAGAGTTCATTAATTCCTTTCCACCATAATTTGTAAGTTGTGTAAGGTCTATTTTCTCCAATTCCACATTCCATAACATTCACATTGAATTCCATTTGCAACATGTCCCTCCAAGCAGTTATTTCATCTAGATCAATTTGTAGGGCATGATAATCATGTCTCCTATCTTCCCCAGTATCTTAGCATCATCTTCAAACATGTTCATATAATTGTGTTCCTTCTGCTAGATCGTTCATGTAGTCGAACACGTGTACACGTGTGTACATTTGTGTACGTGTGTGTATGTGTACAACTCGCCCTCTCGAATAATATATTGCATTTTGACATATAAATCCCCAAAGACCAAAAACTGATGTGCTAAATATCATAGCAGTTCTCAAAATTGACACGATCTCCTCCTGTTTTCTATTCATGGGTCCTTGGTTAAGTTAGGTTTAGGCAATTTAGTACAATCAGTCTAATAGCATTGGAAATGCCCAAAAGAATGGGCTGCTGACCTTGGGCATAGTTTCCTTAATTTAACACTCAAAATAGACAATGTAATATTTGTGAAAGTTTAATTTAATCTCTAATCTTTACTTAAATTTTCAGTGGCTACAATGGTTGCAGTACACATGGTGGTGGCTACACTTAATGTGATATTCAGCAGTATGTTGATCCATGGTATTTTGAAGGTAATTATGAACAGTATACATACATGCATGAGGTTGAACTCGTTCATCCCCATTCCTAAGTGCATTTGGGTTGTGATCAACTTCATAAAGACTTCCATGTTTTGTAGTGTGATGGTACATCACTCAGCTTTGCATCACACGGGCGGAGGTTCTAGCCCCAGCAAGGGCATTTGGAATTTTCAAGTATTTAAAATGCAGCCTGTGTACTATTCAGGTGTAGCAAGTATATTATGTCGGTAATATACTTGCTCCATATTCTCATTAGCTTGTGTGCAGATAATGAGATGGTCTGTTAATTCTTAGTCCATTAATTACAGATAATACTTCTTCCCAAGTGTACAGTTAATACCGCTTCCCAAGTGTACAGTTAATACCGCTTCCCAAGTGTACAGTTAATACCGCTTCCCAAGTGTACAGTTAATACCGCTTCCCAAGTGTACAGTTCATGCCTCTTCCCAAACCTGCCCCCTCCCCGCTCAGCTCGTTGTCGCCGTGTGGGGGCTTAGTGGGCGGCTGCCGGAGTGTGATGCTCCTTGGGACAGTCCTCTGTCCTTTTCTAACCTCGTGCTCCTGCTGCCGTCCTCTCCAATTCTGCTGGGCACCTTTTCCTTTTCCTTCTGTTTCGTTTTTCTCCCCCCTCTTCTCCTATCTGCTTGCCATTTCCTGCCGACCTTTTGCTTGTTCTGGTTCTTCCCTTGACCTTCTTCTATTTTGACGCCCGGGTGCTTGAGGAGGCATACTCTTGCACCCGTAGAACTGTAGTACCCGACGTAGAGAGCGAGGGGAACCTTTTATTGTCAATCCCCCTTTCGTCACTGAACCCGATCTCGACGAACTGTCGGTTTCTTAAGGTGGCGTTTGTGGGGCGTATACTCACGACACACCCCTAGGAGGCCCCGGCAAGATCGGCGATAGCTTCTTGTTGGGTGTCCTGCCTCTAATTGTGGCTCCATGGTGGGTGTGGGGGTACATTCGTGAATGAATTCTTCTTTTCGTAATGATGATGACCCCTGTTTCGGCCGTTTCTGGTTTACCGTCTCAGGCTCGTGGGGTGGGCGACCAAGCCCCCGAGTCAGTCCGTGTTGGAAGACCGGGCTCTGTAGCCTCCGCTGCATTGGGCCCCGACCTTGCTCCTCCTTTGGCTTCTCTGATTCCTTCCCCTGGCTCCCCTCCCTCCCTCTGTGGTTGGGTCGAGCCCCAAGCCCCCAGTGGTGACTACCTCGTCCCCTGGCACGGCTCCTTCTCTAGTTGTAACTACTGCGCCTTTTAACCCCTCTCTCTCTGGGGGTTCTCACCGCCGTCCTCGTCACGGCCACCCTCGCTTGATTCCTTCCAGTTCTGCTACCTATCAAGCCTTGTTTGGTCCCGCTTCGTGGGCCAAATATTTTGATCTCCTCCTTCTTGATTCTGCGCCTCCTGACGATTTCTCCCTCCGTCGACATCTCGTTGATTCCGTGGATGCCTCCATTACTTTCAACCCCACTCGTCTCGGTACACGTGTCGTTGCTGCTCCTTCTCAGGATGCTGCTTCCCGGTTGGCTGCCTTATCCTGCCTTGGCGAGACCCCTGTTCGGGTCTCGAAGAACGCTCAGTTGAATGCCAGTGTTGGCACTATTTTGCTCCCGCCCCATGTTGCGACCGGCGTTCGGGACCTGCGCGACTGCCACGACGATATTCGGCATATCCTTGCTGCCCAGGGCCATTCTATTCTCCAGGTGGACACGTTTACTCGTCCCCCTCGTGGTAGTCGCCGTCAACCTCTCCGGGTTGTGAAGATTACCTTTGATGCTAGGACCCTTCCACCCTCTGTCATTCTTGCTGGTGCCAGGTGCTCTGTCCAGGAGTACATTCCTTCTCCTTGGCTCTGCAACAAGTGCTGGAGGTTTGGGCATGGTGCCCTCCGCTGCTCCGGGACTGTCTCTCTCTGTCCTTTGTGTGGTGGCGAAGGTCACTCTAAGTCGGAGTGCACTTCTCCCCAGGCTCGTTGCCTCAACTGCGGTGAGGCCCATCCTACCTTCTCCCGTGTGTGTGTCCATTTCAAGCTTGAGGCAGCCGTCCTCAACTTGAAGCACCGGGAGCGTTTATCTTTTCCTGAGGCGAGACGCCAGGTTCGCCGGCTCCCGCCTTATGCTAATATCTCTTATGCTCGCGTGTTGCGCTCTTCCTCTCCTCGTCCTTCCCACCTTCCTCAGACTCACAACTGTTTCCGGGCCTTGGACCCTGCTGCGCCCACTGCCCCCTCCTCTGTTCCTTTGGGTTGTCTACCGAAGGATCCTCCTTCTGGTCCTCTGTCTAGGGTTCCCCTTCCTTCTACCCGGTCTGTCGTGTCTCCTGTGTCTTCCTCGTCTCCCTCCGTTCCTCCTTCCCATCCTTCCCCTCAGTCTCTTGACTCTCCCCGCCGCCTGTCGGTGCGGGCTGATGTCCATCGCTCTCCAAACGGCCGTCATGTGTGCTCTCGTTCAGCTTCTCCTGTTGAGACGCTAGAATCCGTTGCCCAGTACGTGGTTGCTGGGACACCTGTCTCTTTACGTCAGAAGCGTAAACCTGGCTCCTCTCCTTCCTCCTCCCCGGCGGGTAAGGAGGTTTCGCTTTCTTTCTCGGCCCCTACTTCTGCCTCTCTCGCTCCTTCCCCTCCCATTTCGGTGGTTGCGACCCCTGTTCCTGCTATGGAGGTTTCTTTAGCCCCCGCTTCCCTCTCAGTTGCTGCCCTTGCTGAGGTACGCTCCCCTCTTTCTACCCCTCCTCTTGCTGCTGCTGTCCTTGCCTGCTCCTCTCCGTTGTCTCCTCCTCTTCCTCCTCCTCCTCTTCCTCCTCCTCCTCTTCCTCCTCCTCCTCCTCCTCCTCCTCCTCCTCCTCCTCCTCCTCCTCCGGACCCTGCCCGCCCACCTCTGATCTGTTCTCCCGTTTCCTTCCCTCCGTCTTTGCTCAGTTTACCCATACCCCCTAACCCTGACTTTGCTGACCCTGATCCCGACCCTGATATTCTTTAACGTGCTCTGTTGCTCTTTCGCCTTTGTTTCTTCCTTGTTCTCTGTTTTTGTCCTTTCTCTTCTCGTCGTTGTCCATTCTTCAATGGAACGTTCGAGGTTATTACGCCAATTTCCTCGAACTCCAACTTCTGATTTCGCGGTTTTCGCCCTTGTCTGTCTCCAGGAGCCGATGCTTGGTGCTCGTCCTGGTCGTTTTCGTGGCTATTCCTTTCTCTCCCCCCCCCTCCCAGCTGTTGCTGGGGCTTCTAATTCTTCTGCTCTTTTGATTCGTGCTGATGTTCCCTTTGTGCCTTTACTTTTTCCTTCGCCTCTCCATTGTTCTGCTGCTCGTATCTTTGTGGGGAAATGGTACACTGTTTGTTCCATTTATCTCCCCCCGAGTGTCCCGCTTTCTCTTCCTGATTTGAAACACCTCCTAGACTCCTTGCCGGAGCCTGTGCTCCTGCTGGGTGACTTCAATTGTCGTCATTCTCTTTGGGGTGACGTTCTGACGAATACCCGGGGTCGCCTTCTTGAGCCGTTTCTCCTATCTTCTTCCCTGTCTCTTCTGAATTCTGGTGAGCCCACTCATTTGGACTCTCAGACTCGCACCCTTTCTTGTCTTGATCTTTCTCTCTGCTCCTCTTCTCTTTACTTTGATTTCACGTGGCAGGTTCTTGATGACCTCCATGGAAGTGATCATTTCCCCATCCTTGTTTCCTTTTTCTCTTTTCGCCCTTCCCTCTCTTTCCCTAGGTGGCAGTTTGCTAAGGCGGACTGGACCCTATTTTCCCTCAGTGCTACTCTCTGACCTCTCCCTTCTGCCTCTCTCTCGCGCTCTCCTCCTTTTTCATGACGCTGTCTTCAACGCTGCCCTCCGCTCTATCCCTCGCTCTTCCTCTCGGGGTCCACGAAAGTGCGTTCCCTGGTGGAATGCGGACTGTGCTCGGGCTGTCCGCTGTAAGCGTGCAGCCTGGAAGAGGCACCGCCGTAGGCAGACGACCGATTCTTTTCTTTTCTTTCGGAAAGCGAGTGCGGTGGCCCGTAGGGCCATCCGTACGGCTAAACGTGAATGTTGGGCATCTTATGTCTCGACAATTACGTCCGAAACTCCTCTGGCCCAGATCTGGAAGCGTATCCGCAAGATAGCGGGTAAATTCGTTCCCGATGTTTCACCGGTCCTTCACCTCCATGATACTCTTGTGGCGGACCCGTTGCAGGTCGCTTCCGTACTGGGTTCCCACTTTTCTTCTGTTAGCTCTGGTCTTCATCTTCCCCAATCTTTTCTTCGTAAACCTGTCCTGGAGTCTCGTCCTTTAGATTTCTGCACTCGTCTTCACCTACCCTATAATGATCCCTTCTCTCTCTCTCTGAACTTCGTTCTGCCCTGGCCCTCTGCGGTTCTACGGCGGCGGGCTCCGATGGTATTCATTATGAGATGCTTCGCCGTCTCCCTCCGTGCACGTCTCGGTATTTACCGAGTCTGTATAATCGGATCTGGGAGTTGTCGTGAGTCCCTGAGGACTGGCTCGATGCCGTTGTCCTCCCTGTTCGCAAACCGGGGTCTCTGGGTACTTCCCCTAAGGACTTTCGCCCTATTGCTCTTACAAGTTGTCTGCAAACTCTTTGAACGTATGGTTAACGTTCGTCTGATGTGGTTCCTGGAACACCATCACCTCCTTTCCCCTTCTCAATTTGGTTTCCGCAAGTGCCGCAGCACGACAGATGTCCTGGTGAACTTGGAGGTCTATATTCGTACTGCTTTTGCTGCGAAGACCTCCGTTGTTGCCGTCCTTTTTGACCTGGAAAAGGTTTACGACACTACTTGGAGATATCATATTCTATCTCAACTTCATTCTTTTGGCCTTCATGGTCATCTCCCTCTCTTTCTCCGCAGCTTCCTCTTCCGTCGTTCCTTTCGGGTGCGCCTTGGTACCGCGCGCTCTGCCTCTTTTCAGCAATACGAAGGTGTGCCCCAGGGTAGTGTTCTGAGCACTACTCTTTTTCTGGTTGCCCTCAATGGTCTTCTTTCTTCTCTTCCTTCTGGTGTCTTCTCCACTCTCTATGTTGATGATCTTACCCTTTGCTGTCAGGGTGATGATTCGCCTCTCCTTCAGCGCCGGCTTCAACTTGCAATTGATGCCGTGTCGTCTTGGGCCACCGATCATGGCTTCAGGTTCTCTACTTCTAAGACTTGTGCCATGACTTTTACGCGGAAACGGGTTGTTCTTCGCCCCTCTTTGTCACTTTATGGTCATCCCCTTGAATACAAAGATTCCGCAAATCTTTTGGGGTTATTCCTTGACACTCGTTTGTCTTGGTCTCCCCATATCTCTTACCTCCGTGTTGAGTGCTCTAAGGCCCTTACCCTGCTTCGGGTCTTGTCCCATACTTCTTGGGGAGCAGATAGGCGCACTCTCCTTGCTTTACATTCCTCTCTTGTCCTGTCTAAGCTCGATTATGGTTGCCCTGCTTACTCGTCTGCTTCTCCTTCTACTCTTCGGCGTCTTGATGCTTTGCACCATACTGGGTTGCGCCTCAGTTCTGGTGCCTTTCGTTCGACTCCCGTCCTTAGCTTGTATGTTGACACTGGCTTCCTGTCTCTCCAGGACCACCGTGATCGCTACTGTCTTCGCTATCTTGCGCGGTCCTTACAACATCCTTCCTCTCGCCTCTGTCGGGCTTTAGCTTTTACCCCTCCTGCGGTTCCTGTTCCTCTTCACCACCTCCCTCTTTCTGTCCGGTTATCTCACCTCCAGGATTCTCTTTCCGTTCGTATTTCTAATGTTTCTCCTCGTGTTGTTCCTTCTTTGCCCCCGTGGAGAGTCCCTCTTCCGCGGTTTTATACTTCCTTGACCCGTATCGCTAAAGCTTTTACCCCTCCTACGGTTCTAAAACGCCTTTTCCTTGAGCACTTTTCTTCTCACTCCCGCTCCGTTTCTGTCTTCACCGATGGGTCTAAGTCGGCGGACAGTGTTGGCTACTCTGTTGTTTTTCCTGATTGCACTTATATGTGTCGCTTACCTCTGGAGACTAGTATCTTTACAGCGGAACTTTATGCTATTCTCTATGCTCTTCGTCTCCTGCTTTCTCGTCATCAGTCCTCCTTTGTAGTTGTTGTTGACTCTCGTAGTGCCCTCATGGCTCTCGGGTCCTTTAATCCGGTTCATCCAGTAGTTGTCGAGATCCAGCATTGGCTGTTTCTTGTTCACAGTAAATTTAAGTCAGTTGAGTTTTGTTGGGTTCCCAGCCATATTGGTGTCTTTAAATGAGCGTGCGGATGCAGCCGCCAAGGAAGATGTCCGCTCTTGTCCCATCTCTCGTAAAGGCATTCCGTATTCTGACTTTTACCCGGTTATCCATTCCTCAGTCCTTACCCGTTGGCAGGCTTCTTGGTTGTCTGTTACTGGTAACAAGCTACGTACTCTTAAATGTTGTGTTTCCTCGTGGCCGTCCTCCTTCCACCGTAACCGGCGGTGGGAAACAGCTCTGGCGAGATTGCGTATTGGCCATACTCGCTTAACCCATGGTCACTTGATGGAGCGCCGCCTTGCTCCTTATTGTCCTAGTTGCATTGTCCCTCTTATGGTCATGCATGTCCTTCTTGAATGTCCTGACTTCCAGGACGAGCGTGTCTTGCTTTCCGACCGCCCCTCGCGGTCACCTGTCCCTCAATAGAATTCTTGGTGACTCGGATACTTTTGATATCGTTCGCCTTATGCGTTTTTGTTCTCGTATTGGCATCCTTGGTGATATTTAGCGCCCTCTGATTATTTTGCGCATTTGATGGTGCTACATAGCCTTCCCGGTTTGGTGCCTTCTTTTGATAATTACTTACTTACTTCCCAAACCTGCTAGATGATGGTCAGGCAGGGTGTGGACCTGTAATATAAGCAGTCTCCCCATAGCCAGTGCTGCTTGGAACTTTTTGTTCTGAGCAGCCGAGTCTAAAACAACAAAGAATCACCATCAGTCTATCTCCAACAGTGGTTCAGTACAGATGCTTAAGAGATACCACACATCAACATTTGCCAACAACAACATAACACTTGACGTGTCCAGCTCCTACCTTCACTAGACGTTTCAGCTTCAACACAGAGCAGACAGCCAGACTCCGGCTGCATCAAGCTTCCACGTTCTTGTCCTGCTGTTACCACTCGCACTTGGTAAAGCTAGTGTTCTGGAAGCAGCTCCGAAAGCTCCTTATGGGCCTGATATCATAAATACTAACTACAGGATTCATTAAGTAAAAACCACTGTTGTACTAATAATGGAACACCGGTTTACTCTGTGAAGGGCACAAATAAAAATAAACAAGTACAGACAAGATTAATAATTACTGATTATGGGCTTTTGACCACTGACTCTCATTAATATGTACAGCTTATTAATAAATCACATGAATACCAGACTCATAATGCCACAATGCCACGTAATATAACACGCACCTCCTCACTGTGGTAAACACCACCATACACTTATTAACATGCGTATTAAATACATTATACATACTATACTTGAAATAACTCGTATAATTATACAGTACTTCCTCCTCTGAAAATAATATCCATTCAGTGACACACACAGCTGGTACCACTGATGCTTCCATGAACCCATATTGTCAAATACCCGTCCAACACCAGTGACCATACTCGTCACCGCTCCACTAACCAACTCTTATACAGTATAATAGAACACTGTAATATAATAGCATAACTGCAATACAATCACAATAAATAAAATAACATAGCACTATGAACTGAATCAAGAAATATAGGCAATTGTAATACATAACTACAGTATTTGCCGGCATAAAAGAGACATCCTCGCATAGGATTCACCCCTATTTTACAAGGACATTTTGTGGAAAAAGACTAAAATTATAGTATGTTTCATCATACATTTATTGAAAGATATTTAAAGTGGATTTTGTACCACAACTCTTACCTCCTCTAAGATCAGCTGTGGTGTAGTTTTTTATATTTTGGGCAAGAGAATTGCTATAATGGATGTGAAACTTGTATTTCTGGATGTGATGATTTGTTGCCACATCAGACCACCAGGGCGGCGCACCATCACAGCGCTCTGGTGGTGGTGTCATTCACGCATTGCAAATGGCCGACAGGCGGATGAAAGTTGAACATTCCTTTCAATAATCTAGGATCATTTTTCATTTAGATAATGAATAAATGTCTTATCTATAAGTCATTAATGTATGCCATATCAGGTGTGGGTTATGTATACTGGGTAAGATGATGCGAGCGCCTTCATAACTTTCGACGTATCATACGTTTGTGATAATAGACTGTGATAACTCTGCTTGCTTTCAATATTTTATTACTGGCAACAATTTTTGTGCCTAGCAAACTTACCCAGTATGCTCGTCCGGCTCCCTAGCCTATGCCCCTCTGTCTCCCATCCGTAATACAGCCCATTAGACGCAGGGAACTTTTTTGATACATTTAAATATAAAAAAAAGTGCGTCTTGTACTCTGACAAATACGGTAATTTGAGGCATGATAAAAAGTCTGTTTATAAATTGAGTAGTTAGGAATCGGGTAAATACATGGGTCATAACATCCGCACCGAGTTCTTCGACTCTGCCGCCCGCATTCAGAGTGCCACACTTGCCCCGCATCTGAGCTCTCTACCCCAGGCCTCACTCGGCTCTGCCCTGCTCCAGGCTTCATCACCTTCTACGACAGGTGGTGTTTTCTATTTGAACAGCTTCATTTCCTATCTAACCTTCTGCACAACCACTTTACCTCGGGTTTGACTGGTTTTGCAGGCAAATTCCTGGATAGTGTTTCTGGACCTCAAGGACATGTACTGGCACATTGCTATTCATTCAAGTTTCCAGGACTAGTTAGGGTTTTAAGTGAAGCATCAGGCTTACCACTTCAAGGTTCTGCCCTTTGGCTGGAATGTAGCTCCTAGGATTTTTACCAGATTAGCACGGATAGTTGTGACCCCAGCTACATCTGTTCGGGTCCCCAGTCCGTCCACATGTCCGCTTGTCAGAAATCTGATTCTTTCCTAGCTTGCCAGGTTTGGATTCCTAGGAAACTGGCAGATGTCACAGTTGGTTCCATCCCAGGTTCAGACCTGGTTGGGGTTCAATTGAACTCGGTCAGTATCTTTACCTGCACCCTGAAGCTCTGCTCAATCTGCAGCAGCATCAACTTCTGGTGTTGGATCAGCCCCAGTGACTTGTCGGTTGTTAGAGCAATTGTGCGGGAGCCTGAGTTTTGTCGGCATAGTATTTTCTAGACAGTTTGCCATCGGGCAATGTACTGGTTCCTCCAGTACTGCCACTTTTGCTATCGCCAGGCCCATTCGGTTCAGTCCCTGTCCACCCTTTGTTGGCGCTTGCTTTGCCGGCTTCCTCTTTGGAGTTTTCAGGGTGGGGTTCTGTGGTGCCACCTTTCCCTCTTGATTGATATGGTCAGACACCTTGGCTCTGGATTAGGGCTTTGTGATCAGCATGCACCAGGCCTCCCAGGGTTGATAGCCAAACCCCCCTCCATTGGGTGTACAGTACAGCATGAGAGTTTATGGCGGTGTGGCCTGTCCTGCAAAGGATCCATCTTCTTCCTTGCTGTCATTTGGTTCCATTTCAACTGCTTCCTGGTGGTTCGTGCTCTGAATTGCAGGTCTCTCTTGTCCTTCACTCATTGGAGCTAGACTATTTGGGTAGCTTGACTTCTTGCTCCTCGGGGGTTGGTTTTCCGTGCAGTTCACATGTGGATTGTATCCAGTGTTCTTGCAGACATGTTATTTCACTTTCAGCCCATTTCCATGGAGTGGACAGTCGATAATGTGTTCTTCTGTTGGCTACGAGACAAATTCGGTTGCCATGAGGTGGATCTCTTCATGTTGGCTTGGCACCAGCAGTTTGGCTTCATTTCCTGATCACGAGACTCACACAGTAGATGCCTTTTAGCTGGACTGGTAGAGACATTTACCTCTTTTCCTTGGTTCATTTGATGCTCTGGGTGCTGCTGTCCTGGTTGGAGACATACTTTGGCAAGGTGATCCTTCTAGCACATGGGTGGATGACTCAGCACTAGTTTTACTCTTCTAGCCCACTGTTTATTGCCCAGCCACTTGGGATGGACGGTAGAGCAACGGTCTCGCTTCATGCAGTTCGGCGTTTAATCCCCGACCGTCCAAATGGTTGGACACCATTCCTTCCCTCCCCTTTCCATCCCAAATCCTTATCCTGACCCCTTCCCAGTACTGTATTTTCGTAATAGCTTGGCAATTTCCCCCCTGACAATTCTCTTCTCCTTTCGAAGCTCCTGAAAATAAAATAGCCCCGTGTTTGAACCCGAGCATTTTTCTGTGGCTGCCTCTTTCAGCAGATTGGCCCATCGAGGTATTTTGCTGGTTTATCCTTTACAGTCTATGCATCTAGTATTTTTGACGCAGATTTACCACCATTTGTATGGTGCTCAGTCAAACCAGTGTCTCCTAATTGTGACAGGTTGAAGTTTCATGGTGCTCCTCTCACCTCTTTTCATAGTGTTTGTGTCGGTTCCAGTGGTTCTTTCCTTTTTGTTTTGGTTGTTGATCGGCACCTCATTCATAATACTGTTGCTTCTTATCGTGTGGCTTTGACGATACCACTTTCATTGACATTCAGTGTCAATACTTACACAGTACTGTTTTGCAGGTTGTCTCTGGCTTTCTTTCACCTCCAACCAGCTCATGCTCGCCTTAACCCTTCTTGGTCTCTAGATCACACGTGTTTTTCTTCCCTTCGGTTTGCAGGTGTCTCTTTAGTCCGAGCTGTTTTTCTTAAGGCTTTGTTTTTATTGGCTCTCTCGTCCAGTTGTAATGTTGGGGCACTTCATGCTCTCCTTAGTATGTGTGGGTTGTGTTGTTTGATCCAGGTTGGTGGTTTCTTCCATGGGATGCCAGCTTTGTGGGCAGCTTGGAGCATGTGTGCCAGGGGAGTTGTTTCATATCCTGTTTCAGATTAATTTTTAATTTTAAGTGATTCTTTTGCAATGCCTTTTTGATCGTTTTGGTGCTTTCGTTTCATAAACCAAGCGGTTGTATTGCATCATTTAGTTTCCTTCCGAGTGCTTTCCTGGTGAGGGTGATCATAATAATTCCTTACTCCCTGTGCTATGAAGGGGCCAGGTTTGGGCTCTGGTGCCAATAAGCAAATAAGACTCCTGTGACTGATGTGGCTAAGTGTTTGGAAGCTATATCAGCAACAAAGCTTCAGGGAGCCACAGAGGCTCATTCAGAAAAGGGCATTTCATTACATTTGATGTTGGTTATTTTGTACGTTCGTCTAAATTGTTGCTATAAGTACTATCATTTTAGGATGACAGGTTGGATCATAGAATAGGATAATCCTCCTTCCCTTGCATAATTTTGAAGAATAATTCTCACAATAGATACCAATATATATCTTAATTTTTTTCCTTTGTTTTCAGGAAAAGCCATGCTTGATGATTCCCCACATGACAATGAGACTCCTATCCATCATCTTCAGTATTATTGTTAGTGCTATTTTAATTGGAATACTTATATATATCAATGAATGGCGTGCTGTAGCCGTGTTCACCATCATATGCAGCTTATGGATATTCATACTTACTTACTTCCTGCTGGTCATCCGTGCCCACTATTTGGACGTAAGTTATTTATTTAGTTTTGAGTGCTAATAGAGCAAAAAGAAATTTAGTTTTTGATGCATTACTGGACATTTGTTAACCCTCAACATGCAGCTATTGATATATAGTCATTTCTGCCTATTCACACAAAATTACATTCTAAAATATTTTTGTATAGAATTATTCATTTGCATGTAAAATGCAAGAAAAGCTAAAAAATGTGTACTGTGTGTATACTTTTACCGGTTGGACAAGTGTGAAAGCAATCATGGAAGGAATCTGGAGGCATCTATCAAGACCCAATAATTACTTTTTCTGACACTGTTGTATACAGTATAAGATATGACTCCAGTGTTCACCTTGGATGTTTCTTTGATCATTTTTCACTTGTTTTCATGTATAGTATTTTCTATAGTATAAATGTTGAATAACTTACTTTATGAACACATGATTCACAAAAACTAAGGGTACATTATTATCAAATAAAAATATTTCTAGGTCTACAGTGTGTGTGTGTGTGTGTGTGTGTGTGTGTGTGTGTGTGTGTGTGTGTGTGTGTGTGTGTGTGTGTGTGTGTGTGTGTGTGTAATTACCAAAGTGTAATTACCTAAGTGTAGTTACAGGATGAGAGCTACGCTCGTGGTGTCCCGTCTTCCCAGCACTCTTTGTCATATAACGCTTTGAAACTACTGACGGTCTTGGCCTCCACCACCTTCTCACTTAACTTGTTCCAACCGTCTACCACTCTATTTGCGAAGGTGAATTTTCTTATATTTCTTCGGCATCTGTGTTTAGCTAGTTTAAATCTATGGCCTCTTGTTCTTGAAGTTCCAGGTCTCAGGAAGTCTTCCCTGTCGATTTTATCAATTCCTGTTACTATTTTGTACGTAGTGATCATATCACCTCTTTTTCTTCTGTCTTCTAGTTTTGGCATATTTAATGCTTCTAACCTCTCCTCGTAGCTCTTGCCCTTCAGTTCTGGGAGCCACTTAGTAGCATGTCTTTGCACCTTTTCCAGTTTGTTGATGTGCTTCTTAAGATATGGGCACCACACAACAGCTGCATATTCTAGCTTTGGCCTAACAAAAGTCATGAACAACTTCTTTAGTATATCGCCATCCATGTATTTAAATGCAATTCTGAAGTTAGAAAGCATTGCATAGGCTCCTTGCACAATATTCTTAATGTGGTCCTCAGGTGATAGTTTTCTATCTAGAACCACTCCTAGATCTCTTTCTTTATCAGAATTCTTTAAAGATTTCTCACATAATATATAGGTTGTGTGGGGTCTATGTTCTCCTATTCCACATTCCATAACATGACATTTATTAACATTAAATTCCATTTGCCAAGTGGTGCTCCATATACTTATTTTGTCCAGGTCTTCTTGAAGGGCATGACAATCATCTAAATTTCTTATCCTTCCTATTATCTTAGCATCATCAGCAAACATGTTCATATAATTCTGTATACCAACTGGTAGATCATTTATGTACACAATAAACATCACTGGTGCAAGAACTGAACCCTGTGGTACTCCACTTGTGACATTTCTCCATTCCGATACATTGCCTCTGATTACTGCCCTCATTTTTCTATCAGTCAGAAAATTTTTCATCCATGATAGAAGCTTACCTGTCACCCCTCCAATATTTTCCAGTTTCCAGAACAACCTCTTATGTGGAACTCTGTCGAAAGCCTTTTTTAGGTCCAGATAGATGCAGTCAACCCAGCCATCTCTTTCCTGTAATATCTCTGTGGCCCGATCATAGAAACTGAGTAAATTCGATACACAGGATCTTCCTGATCGAAAACCATACTGTCTGTCTGATATTATATCATTTCTCTCCAGGTGTTCTACCCATTTAGTTTTGATTAGCTTTTCCAATACTTTCACTATTACACTTGTCAATGATACAGGTCTATAATTGAGGGGGTCTTCCCTGCTGCCACTTTTGTAGATTGGAACTATGTTAGCCTGTTTCCACACGTCTGCTACGATTCCTGTACACAGGGATGCCTGAAAGATCAGGTGAAGTGGAATGCTGAGCTCAGATGCACATTCTCTCAGAACCCATGGTGAAACGCCATCTGGGCCAGCTGCTTTGTTCCTCCCGAGCTCCTTTAGCATATTTTCCACTTCATCTCTAGACACCTCTATCCGCTCTTTGTTCTCTGGAATTCTTATTGTGTCTGGTTCTCTGAAGATTTCATTTTGTACAAACACACTTTGGAACTTTTCATTTAATGTTTCACACATTTCCTTTTCATTTTCCGTGAATCTGTTTCCCATTTCCAACCTCTGGATATTATCCTTTACCTGCAATTTGTTGTTTATGAATTTGTAGAATAGGCCCGGTTCTGTTTTACATTTATCTGCTATCCCTTTTTCAAAATTTCTTTCTGCCTCTCTCCTTACTGCTGTATAATTGTTTCTCGCATCTTTGTATCGCTGGTATGTTTGGGGGTTTGGCCTCTTCCTATACTGATTCCATTTTTGTGTCTTTTGGTCTCTTGCCCTCTCACAATTTCTGTCGAACCAATCCTGTTTTTTGGTCCTGCATCTCTGTTTTGGTATGAATGTTTGTGTGCCTTCCTCGTATAGTTTTAAAAATTTGGCATACATTTCATTTACTTCCCTGCCTAGCAACAATTCTGTCCAATTACACTCATTAAAAAAATTTCAAAGTTCCCCATAGTTGCCTCTCTTTAAATCGAGTTTATCAACTGTTTCAATGTCCCCATTTTCTTCTAGATGATATCTTAAAGCATATTTAATGTCTAACAGGACGTGATCACTCTTTCCCAAGGGAGGAAGGTACTGGATGTCAAAAATCTCTTCTTCTTTCCTGGTGAATACTAGATCCAGTACTGACGGTATATCTCCTTCCCTCATTCTTGTGGCTTGCTTTATGTGTTGATACAAGAATGTCTCCAGAATGAGGTTCACAAATCTGCATGTCCAAAAGTCCTCCGTTCTTGCTTCATAGGCCTCCCAGTCTATTGCTCTAAAGTTGAAGTCCCCCAGTATCAACAGTCGTGATTTATCTTTATCTGCTTGTACAATAATATCTCTCATGACCATTATGAGGCCCTCTCGTTTGTCATCCAGTTCTTCCTTTGTCCACGTGTTGCTTGCTGGTGGGCTGTAGGTATTTACAATTATCAGGTTATCATCCTGATTCCAGACCTGCAATGCCATTATGTCAATATCTCGAGGGTTTTCAAATATTAACTCTTTTACCTTCAGGTGTTTTTTCACCAGTACAGCCACTCCTCCTCCCTTCCTAGTTTTCCTGTCACGTCTCCAAACTGAGTAGCCTCTTGGGAATATGACTTCATTTATTATATTTCCTTCAAGTTTCGTTTCTGATAATGCAACAATATCTGGGACCCTAAGCTGGATTATATCTTGCAACTCCAAAGTTTTTGACCTCACTCCATCTATGTTGGTATATACAATTTTCAGGAACATGTTCCCTTTTCCTTTGCTCTTTACTCCCCCTTCCACTACTGATCTTGTTGCTTTGTTTTTATGTACCATTTCACAAGCTTTCCAGTCCCTGTCACTTTGTAAAAAAAAGAATTTCTGTCTTCTTCATTTCTATCCCCATTTAGACGTTTTGCCTCAATTAAGTTCATTTTCAGCTTTTCTCTGTCTTCCTTGGAGAGGTCTTGTCTTATTGACCAAGATTTGCCAACCTCATCACTCTGCAGATTCCTGGCATTTCTTAGCACTTCCATCATGTTTTTCACTCCATTAAAGGTCACCCTTAAGGGGCGGTTCTTTTCTTTCTCATATTTTCCTATTCTTCTAAAATCACTGACATTTTCCTTTGAGCCTTCTCCTAAACCTACTATTTTCTCTATGATTTTCATCTCTTCTGCCGCTCGGTCCACCCTAGATGAAATTTCCTTCTCTAAACATCCAAAAATGATTATGGACTTAGTTCTATCTGCAGTGTTTTGTACCAGTTTACTGTTGGTAACCAGTTCTTTCCTAATTGCTTGCCTAATTTCTGCTTCTTGTTGGTCATTTCTGGTTTTGACTTCCGAACACACTTCTTTGATAGTCTCTTTCTCTTTTACAACTTGAGCATATGTCGCTTTTATTTCTTCTTTATACTTTTCTAGTTCTTTATTCACCTCCTCTATGTGAGTTGTCAGTGAAGTTTCCAGTTGGAGATCCTTACCTAACTCTATGTTAGCCCTTAGGCTTGCTTGGAGTTGTTCACCATATGAGTCTATCTTTTTGTTTATTTCTTCAAAGTCACCACACTTCACTTTCCATGCCTCATTTTCTTTCACTAGTTCCTTGATTTGCTCCTCCTGATTTGTTACCTTGTCTGTTAATGCAGTAATAATCTTACCTTGTTGCAGCATACTCCCTTTTAGAGTGCAAAGCTCACTCCAAAGACCTCCATTGTCCTCTTCTAATTTAAGCACTTTTTCTTCATACTTCATTTGCATGTCCTCAATTATCTCTAACCTGCCAAGAACACCTCCTTTCCTTATATCTTGTGTTGAGAATCCTTTGAAACCATCATCTGATGGTGTGTCTACCTTCTCAGTGGGGGTGGTGGCGGCGGCCATCTTTGATTTTGTTCTAGACCAAAACAAACTTTTCCACTCGACTATTTTCACTCAGTTTTACTTGTTTATTGTATTTTATTTGCTTTTACTCTTCCCTGAACCTTTATGTAACCTGGGACACCACTGTAGCCCTCAACCTGTTCCCACTACTTAGGTAATTCGATATTTCCAGGAGCTTGCTGCAGTGTGACTTCTGCCTCCTCCAGCTTCACCTCACCTCCCACACACACACACGTGTGTGTGTGTGTGTGTGTGTGTGTGTGTGTGTGTGTGTGTGTGTGTGTGTGTGTGTGTGTGTGTGTGTGTGTGTGTGTGTGTGTGTGTAGTACTGTAAATAATGTTTTCGTACATTTTCAACACATGGTTATTTCATTACATGCATTACCATATATACACACACAGAAAAGTTCCTGAAACCAGGAACTTAACCCTCAAACCGCGCATATCATATATAAATGATATCAGTGACAAAACCGAAACCGCGCACATCATTTATATATGATTTCGTGTCTAGCGCTATAATTTAAACTCCCCGCCTGGGATAGGGGCAGCTATAGTACAGCCACGACCGATAGTTGCCAGATGCCACCTAGAAAAAAAATCCAGGCCAACATTCTTGGGTGTTACAGCGTCAGTATTGAGCAAGCCACCAAGGCTGGCGCACGCAGCACGAGCTCACAGCACCGCTGTTCAGCTTGTGACCACAGCATCGCCTACAAATACCATAATATAAATGATACTGCTATTATTTAGCAGTGATAGTATTACTGAAGCCCCCTGACTGTGATAAAACTGACCAGGATTCTGATAATAGCAGGATTGTGGTGATATTTAGCGCTGTGCTCCATGGAGGGAGGAGTAATGCTGTGGGAGGGAGGGTTGTGGCGTCGTTTTCTGACTGTGTGTGGTCACCATTTATTGACTGCACTCACCATACCAGCTTAGTGGTTCGATATGGTGAACACAAATGTAGATACTTATATATAACGTGTGTATAGTGTGAGATAACAGCGAGAGGAGTAGGTTGGGAGCCGCCATTTTGGTGAGGGAGGAGCGTCGTCTGCACTACTTGGCATGTTGTTTACTGATGGCCACTATGGTCTTTGGGCACCATACCAGCTTATTTGTTCAGGTATAGTGAATAAAACAGGTAGATACTTATATATAATGTGTGTATATAGCGTAATAACACCACAAACAATATTGTTGGATGACAAATATTAGTGCGTCTGGCCTTGAGGGCGGCCGCCGATCAGCTGACTGTGTGAGTAGCTACGTCTTATGGCCTTTACTCACCATACAAGCTTAGATGTACAGTTATGGTGAACAAAACATGTAAATACGTATATATAACATCTGTGTATAGTGAATAAATACAGAAAGAGTATTGTGGGAGGTAAATGAGGGTGAGTGAGGTGGTGTTGAGGGAGGGAGTGGCAGTGAGTGGCTCGCTGGTGTTTGGCGGTCACTCCTCATTGCTTTTTGACTCACAAGACCAACTTAGTAGTTCGTTATGGTGTACAAAACATGCAGATACTTATATATAACCTGTGTATATAGTGTAACAACAGCAAAACTATTTGTTTATTGTTTTATGAACATAATAATTGAATCACTAATATGCACACCATAATTTTGAGTACAGCGATGGTTCACACATTTTATAATATAAATATACCACAATTCACTGTATGGAATAATATTACTGCAAAAAAACTAAGAAAAAATCAGAGACATTGAAATAATTAGGTAATAATATATTTGTGACAACTGCCGTCTGACAGCTCGGGCGGAGTAGACCTCGTCTGGCGAAGGTTCTGCCAACGCCCCTTTTTTGCCACACTTCCCTACCTTATTGCGGCTAAAATATGCCACCTACGATTTTTTTGTTATTTTTTCCGTGATCAGGGAACAAAAATGAATACTTCTATAAGACGAAAGAATTTTTTGGATTTTTTTTTTGTTGCGCCTGTGGGTGTGAATTCCATTTGGGCCCCTAGCGGTTTGAGGGTTAAAGAACAAGAGAACAGATTCAAACTAAAGAAACAAAGATGCCAAAAAAATACTAGAAAGTTTTCTTTTGTAATTAGTGGTAGACAGTTGGAACAAGTTAAGTGAGAAGGTGGAGGAGGCCAAAAGAAGTCAGCAGTTTCAAAGCGTTATTTGACAAAGAATACTGGGAAGACGGGATACCATGAGCATAGCTCTCATCCTAAAAACTATTAGGTAATTTCATTGAGGTAACTACAAATTTAAGTGACAGCTCATAGTATCTGTCTCATCTGCCATCACGAGAGCTCTGTCAGTGAAACATGCTGATTGTATGTACAGTATAATAGTATTGAAAAGTTGACAGACCTAGTTATTTTTCATTTCATTTGAACAATTGATTATGCTAATTTAGTATAGAATATCTATAACGCTTATATGTTCAGTGTTACTAATGGTCCAATACAGGTACAGTATACAGTATCTTTTAATACATATAATTACCTAAGTGTAGTTACAGGATTAGATACTTATGGTGTCCCATCTTCCCAGTACTGTCGTATAACACTTTGAAACTACTGACAGTTTTGGCCTCCACCTTCTCAATTAACTTGTTCCAACCATTTACCACTGCAAAAGAAAACTTTCTAATATTTTTTCAGCACCTTTGTTTCCTTGGCTTGAATCGGTGTCCTCTTGTTCGTGAAGTTGCTGGTTTCAGGAATTCCTCTTCGTAAATTTGGTAGATTCCTCTTAGTATTTTGTAAGTGGTTATCATATCACCTCTTTTTCTTCCATCTTCTAATTTTGGCACGTTTAACACCTCTAGTCTCTCCTCGTAACTGGTTTTTCAGTTCCGGAAGCCATTTTGTAGCATGCCTTTGCGCTTTTTCCAGTTTGTGTGCTGCTTGAGATATGGGCACGATACAACTGCCGCGTATTCCAATTTTGGTCTCACAAAAGTCATGAACAGTTTCATTGGTATTTCACCATCTGTATACTGTATAGTAAATAAAAGCAAGTCTGAAGTTGGAAAACTACGCATACGCTCTTCCGACAATGTTTTTTGTGTTCCTCTGGTGACAGCTTACTATCCAAAAACCACCCTTAGGTCTCATTCTTTATTAGAGTTCTGTAACTCCTTTCCACTTAATTTGTAAGTTGTGTGTGGTCTATTTTCTCCAATTCCACATTTAATAACATGTCATTTATTCACTGAATTCCATTTGCTACTTAACGCTCCAAGCACTTATTTTATCTAGATCAGTTTGAACGGTATTATAATCTTCTGCATCTCCTATCTTTCCCAGTATCTTAGCATCATCCACAAACATGTTCATACAATTCTGTATTCCTTCTGGTAAATCATTTATGTAGATGATGAACATTACTGGTGCAAGAACTGAACCCTGTGGTACTGTACTCTGCTTCGTAACACTCCTCCAGTCAGACACATTGTCTCTAATTACTGCCCTCGTCTGTCTCATTTAGAAAATCTTTTATCCATGTCATCAGTGTCCCATCACCCCTCCAGCATGTTCAAGTTTCCAGAACAGTCTCTTGTGTGGGACTGTCAAGCCTTGTTTTTTAGGTCCACACAGTCAACTCAACCATCTTTCCTGTTGTAGCTCTGTGGCTCTCTCATAAAAATTAAGTAGGTGTTTAGGTGTTATATAGGATCTTCCTGTTCGAAAACCCATATTGTCTGTCTGTTATGCCGTTACTCTCTGGGTGTTCAACCAATTTGGCTTTAACTATTATTTCCAAGTGTTTTAACTACCACGCTTGTTAATGATATGGGTACATAATGTAGAGGTTCTTCATGACTACCATTTTTACAGATTGGTACTATGTTTGCCTTTTTCCATATATCTGCTAAGAATCCTGTGCACAATGAAGTCTCGAATATTGCTGTATTCTGTGTTACTAAAATGACTGCTTTATTACAGATGAAGCGGTCAGTCTCAGACATTCACCAACTGCTGGTGGAAGTTTCTGACAAGAATGATACACCCATAAAAGCCAAGATCTTTTACCCATAGGTTAAAATATTAGACATACAAATTAAGAACTGCAATTAGCTGCTGTGCATTTTACCATTGAATTCAAAACTGTACTCTGTAACATAAAAGTTATTAAAATAACAGTTGAATGGTATTTTTTAAGTTTGAGTAATCACACTGAATTATCCAAAGTATAAAGTGTTAACCAAGAACTTTAAGATTGATGGTATTTTGTAATGTTTTGTTTTAATTTGAAAATGTATTGTACTAAGTACTATATTGTCTTGTATACTCCAAGGATATGTAATATTGAATATTTTTGTTCATTGTGTGTTGAGTTTCTCCTCGCTGTCTGGCCTGTTGCTGCCGTGAGGGGGGCTTGGTGGGCAGCTGCCGGAGTGTGATGCTACATGGGTCAGTCCTCTGTCCTTTTGCAGCCTTATGCTCCTGCTGCTGCCTTTATCAATTTTGCCAGACCCCTTTTCCTTTTCCTCGTGTTTCATTTTTCTCCCCCCTCTTCTCCTATAAAATTGTCATTTCCTGCCGACCTTTTGCCCGTTTTGATTATTCTTTTGACCTTCTTTTGTTTCGACGCCCGGGTGTTTGAGGAGGCAATTCACGAAGCGGGTTGTTCTTCGTCCCTCTGTCACTTTATGGTCATCCCCTTGAGTACAGTACAAAGATTCCGCGAGGCTTTTGGGGTTATTCTTTGACACTCGTTTGTCTTGGTCGCCCCATGTCTCTTACCTCCGTGTTGAATGCTCTAAGGCCTTTAACCTACTTAAGGTTTTGTCCCATACTTCTTGGGGAGCGGATAGGCGCACGCTCCACTATTTACATTCCTCTCTCGTCCTGTCTAAACTCGATTATGGTTGCCCTGCATACTCTTCTGCTTCTCCTTCTACTCTTCGCCGTCTTGATCCTTTGCACCATACTGGGTTGCGCCTCGGCTCTGGTGCTTTTCGTTCACTTCCTACCCTCAGTTTGTACGCTGACACTGGCTTTCTCTTCAGGATCACCGTGATCGCTACTGTCTTCACTATCTTGCGAGATCCTTACAGCATCCTCACTCTCGGCTCTATCGTGCTTTGACTTTTACCCCTCCTGTAGTTCCTGTTCCTCTTCACCTCCTTCCTCTTTCTGTCTGTCTGTCTCGCTTACAGGATTCTTTCAGCTCATATTACCAATGTTTCTCCTCGTATTGTTCCATCCTTGCCCTCGTGGAGGGTCCCCTTCCCAAATTTTGTACTTCTGACCTGCATCACTAAGCTTTTATCCCTCCTACAGTTCTGAAACGCCTCATCCTTGAGCACTTTTCTTCACTCCCACTCAGTTTCCATCTTCACTGATGGGTCTAAGTCTGCTGACGGTGTGGGCTACTCTGTTGTTTTTCCTGACTACACTTATGTGTCGCCTTCCTCCGGAGGCTAGCATCTTCACAGCAGAACTTTATGCTATTCTCTATGCTCTTCGTCTCCTGCTTTCCCGGTGTCAATCCTTCTTTGTGGTAGTAGTTGACTCTCGTAGTGCCCTCATAGCGTATGGGTCCTTTCATCCGGTCCACCCGGTGGTTGTCGAGATTCGACATTGGCTGTTTCTTATCTCCAGTAAATATAAGTCGGTTGCATTTTGCTGGGTTCCCAGCCATGTTGGTGTCTTTAAATGAGCGCGCGGATGCTGCCGCTAAGGAAGCTATCCGCACTTGTCCCATCTCCCATAAAGGTGTTCCTTATTCCGACTTTTACCCAGTTATTCATGCCTCCATCCTTGCCCGATGGCAGAGTTGTTGGTCTTCTGTTATTGGTAACAAATTGCGTACTCTTAAGAGTTGTGTGTCCCAGTGGCCTTCCTCCTGCCACCGTAACCGGCAGTGGGAAACGGCTCTGGCTAGGTTATGTGTTGGCCATACCCGTTTAACTCACGGTCACTTAATGGAGCGCCGCCCTGCTCCTTATTGTCCACATTGCATTGTCCCTCTTACAGTCGTGCATATTCTTGTTGAATGTCCTGACTTCCAGGACGAGCGTGTGTCATGTTTTCCGACCGCCCCTCGCGGTCGCTTGTCCCTCGATAGAATTCTTGGTGACTCAAATACTTTTGATATCATTCGCCTTGTGCGTTTCTGTTCTCGTATTGGCATCCTTGGTGATATTTAGCGCCCTCTGATTATCCCGCACATTTGATGGTGCTACATAGCCTTCTCGGTTTGGTGCCTTCTCTTGATAATTACAGTACTGACTTGTCATTGTGTGCATAATGAAAGATTATTGAAGAACCTGATTGATAACTATACGTGCTTATATTAAAATGAATGTTACATAATATCTGATATAAAACAATAAAGGAAATATCTGGAATATTGGCTGATCACATGGTTTCTCAGTATACATGTATAGAATTTAGTATGGAACATAATCCAGGACTAAATTATTCTTGCTGGGTGGTCATTAAGCTATTGTTGTGGCCTTAATAACCCTTCAGGTTCATAGGCCTTAAACCCAACAACAAACCAAAATATTTATGTAAAAGTAGAGGACTAGAGGACTACACTTCAAATTGTATGGCAGAGTAGTGAATAAAAGAATAAACAAAAAAATGAAATAATTCGGTGAACAAAGTTGGTTCAAGCCTGGCTTCAGACAGAGCGTGGAGAGTAGAACTCCCGAAACCCTCTCCCAGATATGCTCCAGGTTCCATTGTGAAACAATCTAATGGAATAGAGCATATGAGTGTTAATAAATGCCACACACATTTTATAAATTAAGAAAGCATATAACAATGTTAATGGTCTTTCTCTGGAGAGTAATGAGCATATATGGAGTTTGGAATGTTATTAAATGCTGTGGAGAGTTCTTATTGTTAATAGTGCATTGAGTAGCTGTTCCAATAATATTGCCAGAATTATCCATGGTGGTTCAATGAATATATGCATGGGGGTCATAAGGAAGGTCAGTTTGAGAATAAAAACTTAATTTAGTATATTACAGGAATGAGATGTGATTGAGGTGTTTGTGTGGGTTTATACATCAGTAAAACTTGCACCTGATCGACAATTGCCTTTCTCAAAAGAACTGTGTCATCAACAAAAAGACCTGCATAATATGTATTTATAAGAAGTTTAAGTTAATTTACAATTTTTATTGACGTGAGTAGCCACACTACCTCACCCACCACCTTCATCTTTCCCATCTCCCTACCTCTTTCCTGTCCCTCCATACTTTCCTACTTCTTCCCTCTGTTACCTACCTACCCCTCTTTTCCTTACCCTCCATCCTTTCCAGGTACCTGTCAACCTCTTGTGCCTTCTCTTCCCCCCCTTACCTACCTACCTCTTTCCTATCCCTCTCGTATTGGCATCCTTGGTGATATTTAGCGCCCTCTGATTATCCCGCATATTTGATGGTGCTACATAGCCTTCCCGGTTTGGTGCCTTCTTTTGATAATTACCTTATCTTACCTTACCTTACTTTCCTATCCCTCTCCACCCATACCTTCACCCACTTTCCTGGCCCCTCCTCTCCTTAGCCCCACTCCCATTCCCTCTCATTATATTAGTTACTAACCAATAGTTACAGTCATGTCCACACAGATGCATATCTCATCTGGATTCTTCGGCTTTGGTGGAGTGACAATTGGGCTTACCCATGGTGTTGGGCCTGTTACTGGTTCAATGATATCTAGTTCCATCAGCCTATCCAGTTCGGCATCGACTTTCTTGCGAGTATGGAATGGTTGTCGGCGATGTGGTTGGGCAACTGGAATTACATCTGGGTTGATATGAAGATGTACTTTGCTATCAGTATAACAACCTATGGATTTAAATCGATCAGAAAATTCAGCAACAATACCATCAACATTGTTTGCAGATTCCACTGCTACAGCATTAGAAAGCTGAAGTAGCCCCAATTTGGTTGAAGTCTTGTAACTGAGTGAAGACTCCTTTGCATTCCTAACAACATGGAATGTAGTAGTGAGCATTGCACTCTGACTTAATCTCTGCAGTGAAAGTTCCAATCACTGGCAAGGCTACCTTTGAAGCATAGGCAGTGGCTTTACCATTGTAGTTTTCTAGCTTTGGGAACTGTTTTTTAAATTTCTCATAGTGACATTCAGCAATGGTGTCAATGTTTGATCCAGTGTCAATGAGAACTTTGAGACAAATACCAGCAATGTATACTATAGTCTCTGGGTTGTTTGGAAGATCATTCCATTCTGTGATTGCTTGTACTCCATGAGTATAATCACATTCACTGTCATCTGAGACTGGTTGTAATGAAATGTTGTCTTGTACATTATTAACATTCTGGATATGAGGTGCAATATTGTGTTTACCACCTCGACACCTATGACCTGATCCTCGTACAGTGCTTTTATTCATAGACTGTGGTTTCTTGAGTGCAGAACGACACATAGCACCAAAATGACCTAGTTTTCCACACTCATTTTTTTTTTTTTTTTTTTTTTTTTTTTTTTTGAGATATATACAAGAGTTGTTACATTCTTGTACAGCCACTAGTATGCGTAGCGTTTCGGGCAAGTCCTTAATCCTATGGTCCCTGGAATACGATCCCCTGCCGCGAAGAATCGTTTTTTCATCCAAGTACACATTTTACTGTTGCGTTAAACAGAGGCTACAGTTAAGGAATTGCGCCCAGTAAATCCTCCCCGGCCAGGATACGAACCCATGACATAGCGCTCGCGGAACGCCAGGCGAGTGTCTTACCACTACACCACGGAGACTGCGGAGACTGCTCTCATAGCACTTCTTACCTTGAGCAGGACAAACACTACCTTGGTGTGGGTAGTCTCCTCCACAATTGTAACATTTATTGTTGACACCCTCTGATGTGGGTCGTTGTGACTGCTTGAGTCTTGTTCCTTGACCCCAGTTGTGATGTGGTTCTCGGCTAAATTTACTGTTAGGTTTGCCATGATATCATCTTTGATTACGATGTCCTCCCTGAACCTTACATACCTCATGACTGTTAGTAACAGTGGCAGAACCGTTGTTGGCACTGCACTCCATGACACGAGCATCACGTGCAGCATCTTCCATTCGACGAGCAATATCCAGTATCTTGGTAAGAGAACTGTCATCATCAACAAGTTCTAGAGCTCTTCGACGAAGACGTGTAGATGTGCATGTTTCAATTATTTCCCTGTTACCGGACTGGTTATGGGTCCTGTTGTGGGGTCGGACGCCGGGCCGGCCCCAGGTGGAGCTGGGAGAAGGTCGCCTGGTACCGTCACCGTCGTTTTTTTTTGCGGTGAGCAGCCTGTTGATAGTGTGGACGTATAGGTTGACGTCGATGCCTGCCAATTTATCGGCGAGGTGTAGAAGTACCAGTAGGAGGGTGTTGTTGGTGGTAACTGCAGCAGCTTTCCCAGTGTTCTCGGGCAAGACCGGGAAAGCAGACGTAGGCGGTTTGGCTAGCTGAGTTTTAGGTGGTGCTTGCCATTATCTTTTTTATTTCTTCCTGCCGGTGGAGACAGGTGAAACTGCAGTGTGCGGGCCATTGTAGAGTAGCCAGCGTCGGTGGGAGGATGTGCTGGCTGTGTAGTGATGCTCCTGGGCACAGATACTGCATTTCTGCACTTGCTCGATGCTCTTACTGGTGTAGTGGGAGTACCAGTAGCACTGGCGGAGCTCCGTGTATCGTTCCTTGGTCATGTGGGCAGGTGGAATCGTAATTCCGGCGCACTTAAGGCCGTGTTCTTTGGCGTGGGTCGCTGCGATGACCGTGGTGAAGGTCACTTTCAGTGTGGGTCTGCCGTGGTGAAGGTCACTTTCAGTGTGGGTCTGCGGGTGTTGTTGGACTTAGCCATCGTTTGTTGTTGTTGGTATAGATTAAGCTACTCGGAACAAGTTCCAAGTAGCACGGGCTATGGTGAGCCCGTAACTTACCTGGCACAGGAGCGGAGTGCCTTAGCCATCGGAATCCCGGTTTATTTATAGTCCAAGGGGTGGGGTTCATGTTTGTGGTGGGGTGTGCAGAGTTCCACTTGCAGGTGGGTAGAAAAATCCAGAAAAGCCTGGCATGTTGAGTCCCGTTTCTACCGCAGAGGGGCCTGGGTTTTGTTCTCAACGAAATCTGCAGAAAAATGTTATTTAGGTATGAGAGACCGTTGTTGCTGGGTGCCCTCTGAAATTCTCCGGGTGCCTAACTTGTTTAGGCAGTTTCATCCGGAGGACGAGGTGCACGGGGGTCAGGTGAGATGGGCTTCAGTCCGTCATCTCGGGTCTCAGGTGATCTCGTCGTCCGGTAGCCGTCTCGTGGGGGCTAGACATCAGTGCTGAGGGACCTAGAGAAACAATTCTCTAACTGGAACAAATGCTGTTACTGGGACAATAGGCATAGTTTGTTGCCTTTGTGGGGATCTCGTCCAAGGCTGTCAGTCATAGGCGAAACAGTTTTCCTGCTAGCCTCCCCCATCTAATGAGACGCGAGTGTGTGTAACAATGCCATTCCCGGAAACTCTAACGAGCGGTGAACTACCAAGCAGCAGTTTTCGCAGAAATGCCACACCAAGTTAGGGATACTGAACACATCCTCTCCTGGGTTCCCTCAGCATTAGAACCCACGTTCAGATAGGGTCCCAAGTCGAGAGAAATCTACAGCACCCCTGGTGAGGCGCAGGAGGAGAACCTGAACGCGACCACACGGAGTGACCCCCAACTATAAGGTGTAAACACCGAGCGCCGGCGGTCCACACCCGACACAGCTCCCTTGGCACTTTATAGTGAAGTGCTCCTATACTCGGTGATGACAGTGCTCCCTAGACCTCACGGTGAAGTGCTCCTATACTCGGTGATGATAGTGCTCCCTAGACCTCACGGTGAAGTGCCCACAGGTTCCCCCCCTTACACAGTGCTCCCAGGACTCCCCCCCCCCCCCCCCCCCCAAGTGGCAGATGACAGTCCAGGAACACATACTCCAGCGACGTCGGGTTAAACTACCCAGTCCTATGTAGACATGCTGCCACTCGCGGGGCTCCGAGATGCAGCACCCCTGCTGGACCTGTCTGGCAAATGCAACTTCTCCAGGTAATAGCCCCGTCTCAGTAACACCTTCGGACGGTGCCCCCGGCGGCGCACCTAACCTACTCAGGTCCTCGGGACAGTTGAGGTGTCAGGTAAGTGAGGGACGATCAGGGGGAGTGAGGCCCCACACTTGAAAACCTATCCACCGCTGCCCACTGGATGGGGGGGGGGGGGGTGTAACCTATCCACCGCTGCCCACTGGATGGGGGGGCGGTGTAACCGATCCACCGCTGCCCACTGGATAGGGGGGGGGTGTAACCTATCCACCGCTGCCCACTGGATGGGGGTGGGGGGGGTGTGTAACCTATCCACTGCTGCCCACTGGATGGGGGGGGGGTGTAACCTATCCACCGCTGCCCACTGGATGGGGGGGGGTGTAACCGATCCACCGCTGCCCACTGGATGAGGGGGGGGGGTGTAATCTATCCACCGCTGCCCACTGGATGGGGGGGGGTGGTGTAACCTATCCACCGCTGCCCACTGGATGGGGGGGGTGTAACCTATCCACCGCTGCCCACTGGATGGGGGGTGGTGTAACCTATCCACCGCTGCCCACTGGATGGGGGGTGTAACCTATCCACCGCTGCCCACTGGATGGGGGGTGGTGTAACCTATCCACCGCTGCCCACTGGATGGGGGGGGGGGGTGTAACCTATCCACCGCTGCCCAATGGATGGGGGGTGGTGTAACCTATCCACCGCTGCCCACTGGATGGGGGGTGGTGTAACCTATCCACCGCTGCCCACTGGATGGGGGGGGGGGTGTAACCTATCCACCGCTGCCCACTGGATGGGGGGTGGTGTAACCTATCCACCGCTGACCACTGGATGGGGGGGTGTAACCTATCCACCGCTGCCCACTGGATGGGGGGTGGTGTAACCTATCCACCGCTGCCCACTGGATGGGGGGGGGGGGTGGTGTAACTTATCCACCGCTGCCCACTGGATGGGGGGTGGTGTAACCTATCCACCGCTGCACACTGGATGGGGGGTGGTGTAACCTATCCACCGCTGCCCACTGGATGGAGGTGGTGTAACCTATCCACCGCTGGCCACTGGATTGGGGGGGGGGGGTGTAACCTTTCCACCGCTGCCCACTGGATGGGGGGGGATTGTAACCTATCCACCGCTGCTCACTGGATGGGGGGGGGGTGGTGTAACCTATCCACCGCTGCCCACTGGATGGGGGGGGGTGGTGTAACCTATCCACCGCTGCCCACTGGATGGGGGGGGTGTAACCTATCCACCGCTGCCCACTGGATGGAGGGGGGGGGGGTGTAACCTATCCACCGCTGCCCACTGGATGGGGGGGGGGTGTAACCTATCCACCGCTGCCCACTGGATGGGGGGGGGGGGGGTGGTGTAACCTATCCACCGCTGCCCACTGGATGGGGGGTGGTGTAACCTATCCACCGCTGCCCACTGGATGGGGGGGGGGGGTGGTGTAACCTATCCACCGCTGCCCACTGGATGGGGGGGGTGTAACCTATCCACCGCTGCCCACTGGATGGGGGGGGGGGTGTAACCTATCCACCGCTGCCCACTGGATGGGGGGTGGTGTAACCATCCACCGCTGCCCACTGGATGGGGGGGGGGTGTAACCTATCCACCGCTGCCCACTGGATGGGGGGGGGGGTGAAAACTATCCACCGCTGCCCACTGGATGGGGGGGTGGTGTAACCTATCCACCGCTGCCCACTGGATGGGGGGGGGGGTTGTAACCTATCCACCGCTGCCCACTGAATGGGGGGGGGGGGGTTGTAACCTATCCACCGCTGGCCACTGGATGGGGGGGGGGTGAAAACTATCCACCGCTGCCCACTGGATGGGGGGGTGGTGTAACCTATCCACCGCTGCCCACTGGATGGGGGGGGGGGGGGTTGTAACCTATCCACCGCTGCCCACTGGATGGGGGGGGGGGGTTGTAACCTATCCACCGCTGCCCATTGGATGGGGGGTGGTGTAACCTATCCACCGCTGCCCACTGGATGGGGGGGGGTTGTAACCTATCCACCGCTGCCCACTGGATGGGGGGGGGGGTTGTAACCTATCCGCCGCTGCCCACTGGATGGGGGGGGGTTGTAACCTATCCACCGCTGCCCACTGGAATGGGGGGGGGGGGTGTAACCTATCCACCGCTGCCCACTGGATGGGGGGTAGTGTAACCTATCCACCGCTGCCCACTGGATGGGGGGGGGGTGTAACCTATCCACTGCTGCCCACTGGATGAGGGGGGGGGGGTGAAAACTATCCACCGCTGCCCACTGGATGGGGGGGTGGTGTAACCTATCCACCGCTGCCCACTGGATGGGGGGGGGGGTGGTGTAACCTATCCACCGCTGCCCACTGGATGGGGGGGGGGAGGGGGGTGGTGTAACCTATCTACCGCTGCCTACTGGATGGGGGATGGTGTAACCTATCCACCGCTGCCCACTGGATGGGGGGAGGGGGGTGGACGTGTAACCTATCCACCGCTGCCCACTGGATGGGGGGTTGTGTAACCTATCCACCGCTGCCCACTGGATGGGGGGTGGTGTAACCTATCCACCGCTGCCCACTGGATGGGGGGTGGTGTAACCTATCCACCGCTGCCCACTGGATGGGGGGTGGTGTAACCTATCCACCGCTGCCCACTGGATGGGGGGAGGGGGGTGGTGTAACCTATCCCCCGCTGCCCACTGGATGGGGGACTGTGTAACCTATCTACCGCTGCCCACTGGATGGGGGGGGGGGTGAAACCTATCCACCGCTGCCCACTGGATGGGGGGTGGTGTAACCTATCCACCGCTGCCCACTGGATGGGGGGGGGGGTGAAACCTATCCACCGCTGCCCACTGGATGGGGGGTGGTATAACCTATCCACCGCTGCCCACTGGATGGGGGACTGTGTAACCTATCTACCGCTGCCCACTGGATGGGGGGGGGGGGGTGTAACCTATCCACCGCTGCTCACTGGATGGGGTGGGGGGTGTAACCTATCCACCGCTGGCTGCCCACTGGATGGGGGCGGTGTAACCTATCCACCGCTGGCTGCCCACTGGATGGGGGCGGTGTAACCTATCCACCGCTGCTCACTGGATGGGGGGGGGGGTGTAACCTATCCACCGCTGCTCACTGGATGGGGTGGGGGGTGTAACCTATCCACCGCTGGCTGCCCACTGGATGGGGGCGGTGTAACCTATCCACCGCTGGCTGCCCACTGGATGGGGGCGGTGTAACCTATCCACCGCTGCCCACTGGATGGGGGGGGGGGGTGTAACCTATCCACCGCTGCTCACTGGATGGGGTGGGGGGTGTAACCTATCCACCGCTGGCTGCCCACTGGATGGGGGCGGTGTAACCTATCCACCGCTGCTCACTGGATGGGGGGGGGGGGGGTGTAACCTATCCACCGCTGCCCACTGGATGGGGGGAGTGGGGTGGTGTAACCTATCCACCGCTGCCCACTGGATGGGGGGGGGTGTAACCTATCCACCGCTGGCTGCCCACTGGATGGGGGCGGTGTAACCTATCTACCGCTGCTCACTAGATGGGGGGGGGGGGTGTAACCTATCCACCGCTGCCCACTGGATGGGGGGGGGGGGTGTACCTATCCACCGCTGCCCACTGGATGGGGGTGGTGTAACCTATCTACCGCTGCTCACTAGATAGGGGGGGGTGAAACCTATCCACCGCTGCCCACTGGATGGGGGTGGTGTAACCTATCCACCGCTGCTCACTGGATGGGGGGGGGGGTGTAACCTATCCACCGCTGCTCACTGGATGGGGGGGGGGTGTAACCTATCCACCGCTGCCCACTGGATGGGGGGAGGGGGGTGGTGTAACCTATCCACCGCTGCCCACTGGATGGGGGGGTGGGGGTGTAACCTATCTACCGCTGCTCACTAGATAGGGGGGGGTGTACCTATCCACCGCTGCCCACTGGATGGGGGGGGGGTGTAACCTATCCACCGCTGCCCACTGGATGGGGGGGTGTAACCTATCCACCGCTGCCCACTGGATGGGGGGGGGGGTGTAACCTATCCACCGCTGCCCACTGGATGGGGGGTAAATATAGCCAATATATAACACTGACGCTTTATCTACAAAACTAACCCTTGGCTGAATGTACCTTAGCTTAAAAATGCCCAAATTTCCCGTGAGATGAGGTGGGAGAGGCTTGCTGCAATGGTGGTATTTGGCAACACAACAATCAACCATTGCTCGTCAACTTGCAAGCTTGCTAGTTGCTTAATTAGCCTCGCAACCCTTCATTTACCTCTCTAAACATTACCAACCTATATTTATTGACTTGATTTGGCCAATGAATGCACCCTGCAACGGATATTAAATAATAAACTTGGCATATGGAGTAGTATTTTATACATTAACGCGATGCCATCAGTCATCTTGAATAATTAAGATCTTGTAGTAAACAATACATTCTCATCATTTAGTTCTAATTAGTCATTTTGGGGAGAATAACGTTATATATGCTATTCTCTGTTCTGTTCTATGCCCTCTTCTGTTCTCTGTTCTGTTCTATATTCTGTTCTGTTCACTGTTCGGTTCTATGTTCTCTGTTCTATTATCTGTTCTGTTCGGTTACGTTCTCTGTTTTCTGCTCAGTTCTCTGTTCTGTTGTCCTTTCTATTTCCTGTCCTGTTCTCTGTTCGGTTCCTTGTTCTGTTCTCCCTGTTCTCTGTTCTGCTCCGTTCTCTGTTCCCTGCTCAGGTCTATGTTCTCTGTTCTGTTCTCTTTTCTGGTATCTGTTCTATTGTTTTCTTTTCTGTTCTATTTTGTGTTCTCTGTTCTGTTCTTTGCTCTGTTCAATGTTCTCTGTTCTGTTCTCTCTTCTATTCTTGGTTCTCTGTTCTAGGTTCTCTGTTGTGTTCAAGGTTCTCTGTTGTGTTCTAGATTCTCTGTTGTGTTCAAGGTTCTCTGTTGTGTTCTAGATTCTCTGTTGTGTTCAAGGTTCTCTGTTGTGTTCTAGATTCTCTGTTGTGTTCAAGGTTCTCTGTTGTGTTCAAGGTTCTCTGTTGTGTTCTAGATTCTCTGTTGTGTTCAAGGTTCTCTGTTGTGTTCTAGATTCTCTGTTGTGTTCAAGGTTCTCTGTTGTGTTCAAGGTTCTCTGATCTGTTACGTTAGGAGAGGAGAATAACATGATATAACGAGGACTGGAGCACGAGTATGCGTTATTGTGTAAGACACTAGACATAGTTGCCAAATGTTGCTAGTTTTCAATTACTATGGCTGTAACCCATCCTTCGAATTGACAGTAAGGTTTAATACTAAGTGTAATAAGTACATTTCGTTGCACTCATAAAATTTGTTTATGCTTTTTACTTGCAAAATATGCTAGGAAATAACAGAAGTACAGACAAAGTCAAAACCAAAAAACAAAAGAACATAGATGGCCGAAGGACCACAGAAAAAACGCCGAACACAGAACATATAACAGAAATACTTGGTGAAACATATATGCGCTCGGTGATTGTACACTGGTCAACAATACACTGGAATAGTGACGCGTCAACGAATAAGCTGCACTGTCACTTAACATAAATAATGAAAGTAGGATAATTTTAGCCCTGTAGTCCAGATGTACATTCATATTTCTCCGGAAAGTCTGCCTTCGGAAGCCGGACGCAATACCCCTCCCAAAGACTCGCAATAGCAGGATTAATAAGCGCACGAGGACGCGCCAACACATCCGGAAATCCAGTCATAAATGACTGGGAACCCACACAATATCTGGGCACACAGGGAGCGTCAACACCCGCTACTAGGATTTCTAGTAGGATTTCTGTTAGGATTAGGTGATTTCTATTAGGATTTCTAGGATGATTTCTAGAAGGATTTCTAAGGGGTTCCTAGTAGGATTCTTAGTAGGGTTTCTAGTAGGATTTCTAGGTTTCTAATAGGATTTCTAGGTGATTTATAGTAGGATTTCTAGTCGTATTTCTAGTAAGATTTCTAGTAGGATTTCTAATATAATTTCTAGATAATTTCTAATACGATTCCTAGTAGGATTTCTAGTAGGAATCCTAGTAGTATTTCTAATGGGATTTCTAGGGAATTCCTAGTAAGATTTCTAGGATTTCTAGTAGGATTTTAGGTGATTTCTAGGGAATTCCTAGTAGGATTTCTAATAATTGGCATATATTCGGTATAAAAAGTCGGAATTTCAAACTGCGAATAGGTGCAGAGAGTCAGAATTTGGGTCCAAAATATGGCTCGGGTATCGGATTTGGGATGTTTGGGATATTTTGAAAACAACAGGGGGGTTTGGGCAAAATGTGACCCACCGCCGCTTTCAGTAATTGGCATATTTTCGATATAAAAAGACGGAATTTCAAACTGCGAATATGTGCAGAGAGCCAAAATTAGGCTACAAAATATGGCTCTGGTATCGGATTTGGGATGTTTGGGATATTTTAAAAACTGCAGGGGGGTTTGGGCAAAATGTGACCCACCGCTGCTTTCAGCAATTGGCAGATTTTTGGCATGAAAAGTCGGAATTTTTAAACTGCGAATAGGTGCAGAGAGCCAGAATTTGGGTCCAAAATAAGGGTTAGGTATCGAATTTGGCATGTTTGGGATATTTTGAAAACTGCAGGGGGCTTTGGGCAAAATGTGACCCACCGCCGCTTTCAGTAATTGGCATATTTTTGGTAAAAAAAAAAGTCGGAATTTCAAACTGTGAATAGGTGCAGAGAGCCAGAATGTGGGTCCAAAATATAGCTCGGGTATCAAATTTGGGATGTTTGGGATATTTTGAAAACTGCAGGGGGGTTTGGGCAAAATGTGACCCACCGCCGCTTTCAGTAAATGGCAGATTTTTGGTATAAAAAGTCGGAATTTCAAACAGCGAATAGGTGCAGAGAGCCAGAATTTGGGTCCAAAATATGGCTCAGGTATCGAATTTGGGATGTTTGGGATATTTTAAAAACTGCAGGGGGGTTTGGGCAAAATGTGACCCACCGCCGCTTTCAGCAATTGGCATATTTTTGGCATGAAAAGTCGGAATTTTTAAACTGCGAATAGGTGCAGAGAGCCAGAATTTGGGTTCCAAAATATGGCTCAGGTATCGAATTTGGGATGTTTGAGATATTTTGAAAACTGCAAGGGGGTTTGGGCAAAATGTGGTCCACCGCCGCTTTCAGTAATATGCATATTTTTGGTATATAAAGTCGGAATTTCAAACTGCGAATAGGTGCAGAGAGCTAGAATTTGGGTCCAAAATATGGCACGGGTATCGAATTTGAGATGTTTTTTTTTTTTTTGAAAACTGCAGGGGGGTTTGGGCAAAATTTGACCCACCGCCGCTTTCAGTAATTCACATATTTTCGGTATAAAAAGTCGGAATTTCAAACTGCAAATAGGTGCAGAGAGCCAGAATTTGGGTCCAAAATATGGCTCAGGTATCGAATTTGAGATGTTTTTTTTTTTTTGAAAACTGCAAGGGGGTTTAGGGCAAAATGTGACCCACTGCCGCTTTCAGTAATTGGCATATTTTTGGTATAAAACGTCGGAATTTCAAACTGCGAATAGGTGCAGAGAGCTAGAATTTGGGTCCAAAATATGGCTCGGGTATCGAATTTGAGATGTTTTTTTTTTTTTTGAAAACTGCAGGGGGGTTTGGGCAAAATGTGACCCACCGCCGTTTCCAGTAATATGCATATTTTTTGTATAAAAAGTCGGAATTTCAAACTGCGAATAGGTGCAGAGAGCCAGAATGTGGGTCCAAAATATGGCTCAGGTATCGAATTTGAGTTGTTTGGGATATTTTGAAAACTGCAGGGGGGTTTGGGCAAAATGTGACCCACCGCCGCTTTAAGTAATTGGCATATTTTTGGTATAAAACGTCGGAATTTCAAACTGCGAATAGGTGCAGAGAGCCAGAATTTGGGTCCAAAATATGGCTCAGGTATGGAATTTGGGATGTTTGGGATATTTTGAAAACTGCAGGGGGGTTTGGGCAAAATGTGACCCACCGCCGCTTTCAGTAAATGGCAGATTTTTGGTATAAAAAGTCGGAATTTCAAACAGCGAATAGGTGCAGAGAGCCAGAATTTGGGTCCAAAATATGGCTCAGGTATTGAATTTGGGATGTTTTAGATATTTCAAAAACTGCAGGGGGGTTTGGGCAAAATGTGACCCACCGCAGCTTGCAGTAATTGACACATTTTTGGTATAAAAAGTCGGAATTTCAAACTGCGAATAGGTGCAGAGAGCCAGAATTTTGCTCCAAAATATGGTTCAGGTATCGAATTTGGGATGTTTGGGATATTTTGAAAATTGCAGGGGGGGGGGGGGGGTTTGGGCAAAATGTGACCCACCGTTGCTTTAAGTAATTGGCATATTTTTGGGATAAAACGTCGGAATTTCAAACTGCGAATAGGTGCAGAGAGCCAGAATTTGGGTCCAAAATATGGCTCAGGTATCGAATTTGGGATATTTTGAAAACTGCAGGGGGGTTTGGGCAAAATGTGACCAACCTCCGCTTTCAGTAATTGACATATTTTTGGTATAAAAAGTCGGAATTTCAAACTGCGAATAGGTGCAGAGAGCCAGAATTTGGCTCCAAAATATGGCTCAGGTATCGAATTTGGGATGTTTGGGATATTTTGAAAACTGTAGGGGGGTTTGGGCAAAATGTGACCCACCGCCGCTTTCAGTAATGTGCATATTTTCGGTATAAAAAGTCTGAATTTCAAACTGCGAATAGGTGCAGAGAGCTAGAATTTGGGTCCAAAATATGGCTCGGGTATCGAATTTGGGATGTTTGGGATATTTTGAAAACTGCAGGGGGGTTTGGGCAAAATGTGACCCATCGCCGCTTTCAGTAATAGACCTGTGGGTGCTCGCTCAGACCTGTGGGTGCTGTCTCAGACCTGTGGGTGCTGTCTCAGACCTGTGGGTGCTCGCTCACACCTGTGGGTGCTCGCTCACACCTGTGGGTGCTCGCTCACACCTGTGGGTGCTCGCTCACACCTGTGGGTGCTCGCTCACACCTGTGGGTGCCCGCTCAAACCTGTGGATGCCCGCTCAAACCTGTGGGTGCCCGCTCACACCTGTGGGTGCTCGCTCACACCTGTGGGTGCTCGTTCAGACCTGTGGGTGCTCGTTCAGACCTGTGGGTGCTCGCTCACACCTGTGGGCGCTCGCTCACACCTGTGGGTGCCCGCTCACACCTGTGGGTGCCCGCTCACACCTGTGGGTGCCCGCTCACACCTGTGGGTGCCCGCTCACACCTGTGGGTGCCCGCTCACACCTGTGGGTGCCCGCTCACACCTGTGGGTGCCCGCTCACACCTGTGGGTGCCCGCTCACACCTGTGGGTGCCCGCTCACACCTGTGGGTGCCCGCTCACACCTGTGGGTGCCCGCTCAGACCTGTGGGTGCCCGCTCAGACCTGTGGGTGCCCGCTCAGACCTGTGGGTGCTCGCTCACACCTGTGGGTGCTCGCTCGGAACTGTGGGTGCTTATTCACACCTGTGGGTGCTCGCTCAGGCCAGTGGGTGCTCGCTCAGGCCAGTGGGTGCTCGCTCAGGCCAGTGGGTGCTCGCTCAGGCCAGTGGGTGCTCGCTCACACCTGTGGGTGCTCGCTCACACCTGTGGGTGCTCGCTCACACCTGTGGGTGCTCGCTCACACCTGTGGGTGCTCGCTCACACCTGTTTGTGCCCGCTCACACCTGTTTGTGCCCGCTCACACCTGTTTGTGCCCGCTCACACCTGTTTGTGCCCGCTCACACCTGTTTGTGCCCGCTCACACCTGTTTGTGCCCGCTCACACCTGTTTGTGCCCGCTCACACCTGTGGGTGCCCGCTCACACCTGTGGGTGCCCGCTCACACCTGTGGGTGCCCGCTCACACCTGTGGGTGCCCGCTCACACCTGTGGGTGCCCGCTCACACCTGTGGGTGCCCGCTCACACCTGTGGGTGCCCGCTCACACCTGTGGGTGCCCGCTCACACCTGTGGGTGCCCGCTCACACCTGTGGGTGCCCGCTCACACCTGTGGGTGCCCGCTCACACCTGTGGGTGCCCGCTCACACCTGTGGGTGCCCGCTCACACCTGTGGGTGCCCGCTCACACCTGTGGGTGCCCGCTCACACCTGTGGGTGCCCGCTCACACCTGTGGGTGCCCGCTCACACCTGTGGGTGCCCGCTCACACCTGTGGGTGCCCGCTCACACCTGTGGGTGCCCGCGCACACCTGTGGGTGCCCGCTCAGACCTGTGGGTGCCCGCTCAGACCTGTGGGTGCCCGCTCACACCTGTGGGTGCTCGCTCGGAACTGTGGGTGCTTATTCACACCTGTGGGTGCTCGCTCAGGCCAGTGGGTGCTCGCTCAGGCCAGTGGGTGCTCGCTCAGGCCAGTGGGTGCTCGCTCAGGCCAGTGGGTGCTCGCTCAGGCCAGTGGGTGCTCGCTCACACCTGTGGGTGCTCGCTCACACCTGTGGGTGCTCGCTCACACCTGTGGGTGCTCGCTCACACCTGTGGGTGCTCGCTCACACCTGTTTGTGCCCGCTCACACCTGTTTGTGCCCGCTCACACCTGTGGGTGCCCGCTCACACCTGTGGGTGCCCGCTCACACCTGTGGGTGCCCGCTCACACCTGTGGGTGCCCGCTCACACCTGTGGGTGCCCGCTCACACCTGTGGGTGCCCGCTCACACCTGTGGGTGCCCGCTCACACCTGTGGGTGCCCGCTCACACCTGTGGGTGCCCGCTCACACCTGTGGGTGCCCGCTCACACCTGTGGGTGCCCGCTCACACCTGTGGGTGCCCGCTCACACCTGTGGGTGCCCGCTCACACCTGTGGGTGCCCGCTCACACCTGTGGGTGCCCGCTCACACCTGTGGGTGCCCGCTCACACCTGTGGGTGCCCGCTCACACCTGTGGGTGCCCGCTCACACCTGTGGGTGCTCGCTCACACCTGTGGGTGTTTATTCACACCTGTGGGTGCTCGCTCACACCTGTGGGTGCTCGCTCACACCTGTGGGTGCACGCTCACACCAGTGGGTGCCCGCCCAGACCTGTGGGTGCCCGCCGAGACCTGTGGGTGCCCGCTCAGACCTGTGGGTGCCCGCTCAGACCTGTGGGTGCCCGCTCAGACCAGTGGGTGCCCGCTCAGACCTGTGGGTGTCCGCTCAGACCTGTGGGTGCCCGCTCAGACCTGTGGGTGCCCGCTCACACCTGTGGGTGCCCGCTGAGACCTGTGGGTGCCCGCTCAGACTTGAGGGTGCTCGCTCACACGTGTGGGGTCTCGCTCACACGTGTGGGTGCTCGCTCACACGTGTGGGTGCTCGCTCACACGTGTGGGTGCTCGCTCACACGTGTGGGTGCTCGCTCACACGTGTGGGTGCTCGCTCACACGTGTGGGTGCTCGCTCACACGTGTGGGTGCTCGCTCACACGTGTGGGTGCCCGCTCACACCTGTGGGTGCCCGCTCAGACCTGTGGGTGCCCGCTCAGACCTGTGGGTGCCCGCTCAGACCTGTGGGTGCCCGCTCAGACCTGTGGGTGCCCGCTCAGACCTGTGGGTGCCCGCTCAGACCTGTGGGTGCCCGCTCACACCTGTGGGTGCCCGCTCACACCTGTGGGTGCCCGCTCACACCTGTGGGTGCCCGCTCACACCTGTGGGTGCCCGCTCACACCTGTGGGTGCCCGCTCACACCTGTGGGTGCCCGCTCACACCTGTGGGTGCCCGCTCACACCTGTGGGTGCCCGCTCACACCTGTGGGTGCCCGCTCACACCTGTGGGTGCCCGCTCACACCTGTGGGTGCCCGCTCACACCTGTGGGTGCCCGCTCACACCTGTGGGTGCCCGCTCACACCTGTGGGTGCCCGCTCACACCTGTGGGTGCCCGCTCACACCTGTGGGTGCCCGCTCACACCTGTGGGTGCCCGCTCACACCTGTGGGTGCCCGCTCACACCTGTGGGTGCCCGCTCACACCTGTGGGTGCCCGCTCACACCTGTGGGTGCCCGCTCACACCTGTGGGTGCCCGCTCACACCTGTGGGTGCCCGCTCACACCTGTGGGTGCCCGCTCACACCTGCGGGTGCCCGCTCACACCTGCGGGTGCCCGCTCACACCTGCGGGTGCCCGCTCACACCTGCGGGTGCCCGCTCACACCTGCGGGTGCCCGCTCACACTTGTGGGTGCTCGCTCAGACCAGTGGGTGCTCGCTCAGACCAGTGGGTGCTCGCTCAGACTAGTGGGTGCTCGCTCAGACCAGTGGGTTCTCGCTCAGACCTGTGGGTGCTCGCTGACACCTGTGGGTGCTCGCTGACACCATTGGGTGCTCGCTCACACCTGTGGGTGCCCGCTCACACCAGTGGGTGCCCGCTCACACCTGTGGGTGCTCGCTCACACCTGTGGGTGCTCGCTCACACCTGTGGGTGCTCGTTCAGACCTGTGGGTGCTCGTTCAGACCTGTGGGTGCTCGCTCACACGTGTGGGTGCTCGCTCACACGTGTGGGTGCTCGCTCACACCTGTGGGTGCTCGCTCACACCTGTGGGTGCTCGCTCACACCTTGGGTGCTAGCTCACACCTTTGGGTGCTCGCTCACATCTGTGGGTGCCCGCTCACACCTGTGGGTGCCCGCTCACACCTGTGGGTGCCCGCTCACACCTGTGGATGCCCGCTCAGACCTGTGGGTGCCCGCTCAGACCTGTGGGTGCCCGCTCACACCTGTGGGTGCTCGCTCACACCTATGGGTGCTCGCTCAGAACTGTGGGTGCTTATTCACACCTGTGGGTGCTCGCTCAGACCAGTGGGTGCTCGCTCAGACCAGTGGGTGCTCGCTCAGACCAGTGGGTGCTCGCTCAGACCAGTGGGTGCTCGCTCAGACCAGTGGGTGCTCGCTCAGACCAGTGGGTGCTCGCTCAGACCAGTGGGTGCTCGCTCACACCTGTGGGTGCTCGCTCACACCTGTGGGTGCTCGCTCACACCTGTGGGTGCTCGCTCACACCTGTGGGTGCTCGCTCACACCTGTGGGTGCTCGCTCACACCTGTGGGTGCTCGCTCACACATGTGGGTGCTGGCTCACACATGTGGGTTCTCGCTCAGACCTGTGGGTGCTGGCTCAGACCTGTGGGTGCTGGCTCAGACCTGTGGGTGCCCGCTCAGACCTGTGGGTGCTCGCTCACACCTGTGGGTGCTCGCTCAGAACTGTGGGTGCTTATTCACACCTGTGGGTGTTCGCTCAGACCAACAGGTTCTCGCTCACACCTGTGGGTGCTCGCTCACACCTGTGGGTGCTCGCTCACACCTGTGGGTGCTCGCTCACACCTGTGGGTGCTCGCTCACACCATTGGGTGCTCGCTCACACCTGTGGGTGCTCGCTCACACCTGTGGGTGCTCGCTCACACCTGTGGGTGCTCGCTCACACCTGTGGGTGCTCGCTCACACCTGAGGGTGCCCGCTCAGACCTGTGGGTGCCCGCTCACACCTGTCGGTGCTCGCTCACATTTGTGGGTGCTCGCTCAACCCTGTGGGTACTCGCTCACACCATTGGATGCTCGCTCCGACCTGTGGGTGCTCGCTCCGACCTGTGGGTGCTCGCTCCGACCTGTGGGTGCTCGCTCCGACCTGTGGGTGCTCGCTCCGACCTGTGGGTGCTCGCTCCGACCTGTGGGTGCTCGCTCCGACCTGTGGGTGCTGGCTCCGACCTGTGGGTGCTCGCTCCGACTTGTGGGTGCTCGCTCCGACCTGTGGGTGCTCGCTCAGACCTGTGGGTGCTCGCTCAGACCTGTGGGTGCTCGCTCAGACCTGTGGGTGCTCGCTCAACCAGTGGGTGCTCGCTCACACCTGTGGGTGCTCGCTCACACCTGTGGGTGCTCGCTCACACCTGTGGGTGCTCGCTCACACCTGTGGGTGCTCGCTCACACCATTGGGTGCTCGCTCACACCTGTGGGTGCTCGCTCACACCTGTGGGTGCTCGCTCACACCTGTGGGTGCTCGCTCACACCTGAGGGTGCCCGCTCAGACCTGTGGGTGCCCGCTCACACCTGTCGGTGCTCGCTCACATTTGTGGGTGCTCGCTCAACCCTGTGGGTACTCGCTCACACCATTGGATGCTCGCTCCGACCTGTGGGTGCTCGCTCCGACCTGTGGGTGCTCGCTCCGACCTGTGGGTGCTCGCTCCGACCTGTGGGTGCTCGCTCCGACCTGTGGGTGCTCGCTCCGACCTGTGGGTGCTCGCTCCGACTTGTGGGTGCTCGCTCCGACCTGTGGGTGCTCGCTCAGACCTGTGGGTGCTCGCTCAGACCTGTGGGTGCTCGCTCAACCAGTGGGTGCTCGCTCACACCTGTGGGTGCTCGCTCACACCTGTGGGTGCTCGCTCACACCTGTGGGTGCTCGCTCACACCTGTGGGTGCTCGCTCACACCTGTGGGTGCTCGCTCACACCTGTGGGTGCTCGCTCACACCTGTGGGTGCTCGCTCACACCTGTGGGTGCTCGCTCACACCTGTGGGTGCTCGCTCACACCTGTGGGTGCTCGCTCACACCTGTGGGTGCTCGCTCACACCTGTGGGTGCCCGATGAGACCTGTGGGTGCTCGCTTACTCCTGTGGGTGCTCGCTCACACCTGTGAGTGTTCGCTCACACTATTGGGTGCTCGCTCACACCTGTGGGTGCTCGCTCACACCTGTGGGTGCTTGCTCACACCTGTGGGTGCTCGCGCACACCTGTGGGTGCTCGCGCACACCTGTGGGTGCTCGCGCACACCTGTGGGTGCCCGAAAGACCTGTGGGTGCTCGCGGGCACCTGTGGGTGCCCGCCAGACCTGTGGGTGCCCGCTCAGACCTGTGGGTGCCCGCTCAGACCTGTGGGTGCCCGCTCAGACCTGTGGGTGCCCGCTCAGACCTGTGGGTGCCCGCTCAGACCTGTGGGTGCTCGCTCACACCATTGGATGCTCGCTCACACTTGTGGGTGCTCGCTCACACCTGTGGGTGCTCGCTCACACTTGTGGGTGCCCGCTTAGACCTGTGGGTGCCCGCTCAGACCTGTGGGTGCCCGCTCAGACCTGTGGGTGCCCGCTCACACCTGTGGGTGCCCGCTCACACCTGTGGGTGCCCGCTCACACCTGTGGGTGCTCGCTAACACCTGTGGGTGCTCGCTCACACCTGTGGGTGATCGCTGACACCTGTGGGTGATCGCTGACACCTGTGGGTGATCGCTGACACCTGTGGGTGCTCGCTCACACCTGTGGGTGCTCGCTCACACCTGTGGGTGCTCGCTCACACCTGTTGGTGCTCGCTCACACCTGTGGGTGCTCGCGCACACCTGTGGGTGCTCGCTCACACCTGTCGGTGCTCGCTCACACCTGTGGGTGCTCGCTCACACCTGTGGGTGCCCGCTCAGACCTGTGGGTGCCCGCTCACACCTGTGGGTGCCCGCTCACACCTGTGGGTGCCCGCTCACACCTGTGGGTGCCCGCTCACACCTGTGGGTGCCCGCTCACACCTGTGGGTGCCCGCTCACACCTGTGGGTGCCCGCTCACACCTGTGGGTGCCCGCTCACACCTGTGGGTGCCCGCTCACACCTGTGGGTGCCCGCTCACACCTGTGGGTGCCCGCTCACACCTGTGGGTGCCCGCTCACACCTGTGGGTGCCCGCTCACACCTGTGGGTGCTCGCTCACACCTGTGGGTGCTCGCTCACACCTGTGGGTGCTCGCTCACACCTGTGGGTGCTCGCGCACACCTGTGGGTGCTCGCGCACACCTGTGGGTGCTCGCGCACACCTGTGGGTGCTCGCGGGCACCTGTGGGTGCCCGCTCAGACCTGTGGGTGCCCGCTCAGACCTGTGGGTGCCCGCTCAGACCTGTGGGTGCCCGCTCAGACCTGTGGGTGCCCGCTCAGACCTGTGGGTGCCCGCTCAGACCTGTGGGTGCCCGCTCAGACCTGTGGGTGCCCGCTCAGACCTGTGGGTGCCCGCTCAGACCTGTGGGTGCCCGCTCAGACCTGTGGGTGCCCGCTCACACCTGTGGGTGCCCGCTCAGACCTGTGGGTGCCCGCTCAGAACTGTGGGTGCCCGCTCAGACCTGTGGGTGCCCGCTCAGACCTGTGGGTGCCCGCTCAGACCTGTGGGTGCCCGCTCAGACCTGTGGGTGCCCGCTCAGACCTGTGGGTGCCCGCTCAGACCTGTGGGTGCCCGCTCAGACCTGTGGGTGCCCGCTCAGACCTGTGGGTGCCCGCTCAGACCTGTGGGTGCCCGCTCAGACCTGTGGGTGCCCGCTCAGACCTGTGGGTGCCCGCTCACACCTGTGGGTGCCCGCTCACACCTGTGGGTGCCCGCTCACACCTGTGGGTGCCCGCTCACACCTGTGGGTGCCCGCTCACACCTGTGGGTGCCCGCTCACACCTGTGGGTGCCCGCTCACACCTGTGGGTGCCCGCTCACACCTGTGGGTGCCCGCTCACACCTGTGGGTGCCCGCTCACACCTGTGGGTGCCCGCTCACACCTGTGGGTGCCCGCTCACACCTGTGGGTGCCCGCTCACACCTGTGGGTGCCCGCTCACACCTGTGGGTGCCCGCTCACACCTGTGGGTGCTCGCTCACACCTGTGGGTGCTCGCGCACACCTGTGGGTGCTCGCGCACACCTGTGGGTGCTCGCTCACACCTGTGGGTGCTCGCTCACACCTGTGGGTGCTCGCTCACACCTGTGGGTGCTCGCTCACACATGTGGGTGCTCGCTCACACATGTGGGTGCTCGCTCACACTTGTGGGTGCTCGCTCACACCTGTGGGTGCTCGCTCACACCATTGGATGCTCGCTCACACCTGTGGGTGCTCGCTCACACCTGTGGGTGCTCGCTCAGACCTGTGGGTGCCCGCTCAGACCTGTGGGTGCCCGCTCACACCTGTGGGTGCCCGCTCAGACCTGTGGGTGCTCGCTCACACCTGTGGGTGCTCGCTCAGAACTGTGGGTGCTTATTCACACCTGTGGGTGTTCGCTCAGACCAGCGGGTTCTCGCTCGCACCTGTGGGTGCTCGCTCACACCTGTGGGTGCTCGCTCACACCTGTGGGTGCTCGCTCACACCTGTGGGTGCTCGCTCGCACCTGTGGGTGCCCGCTCACACCTGTGGGTGCCCGCTCACACCTGTGGGTGCCCGCTCACACCTGTGGGTGCCCGCTCACACCTGTGGGTGCCCGCTCACACCTGTGGGTGCCCGCTCACACCTGTGGGTGCCCGCTCACACTTGTGGGTGCTCGCTCACACCTGTGGGTGCTCGCTCACACCATTGGATGCTCGCTCACACCTGTGGGTGCTCGCTCACACCTGTGGGTGCTCGCTCAGACCTGTGGGTGCTCGCTCAGACCTGTGGGTGCTCACTCAGACCTGTGGGTGCCCGCTCAGACCTGTGGGTGCCCGCTCACACCTGTGGGTGCCCGCTCAGACCTGTGGGTGCTCGCTCACACCTGTGGGTGCTCGCTCACACCTGTGGGTGCTCGCTCAGAACTGTGGGTGCTTATTCACACCTGTGGGTGTTCGCTCAGACCAGCGGGTTCTCGCTCGCACCTGTGGGTGCTCGCTCACACCTGTGGGTGCTCGCTCACACCTGTGGGTGCTCGCTCACACCTGTGGGTGCTCGCTCACACCTGTGGGTGCTCGCTCACACCTGTGGGTGCTCGCTCACACCTGTGGGTGCTCGCTCACACCTGTGGGTGCTCGCTCACACCTGTGGGTGCTCGCTCACACCTGTGGGTGCTCGCTCACACCTTTGGGTGCTCGCTCACACCTGTGGGTGCTCGCTCACACCATTGGGTGCTCGCTCACACCTGTGGGTGATCGCTCACACCTGTGGGTGGTCGTTCACACCTGTGGGTGCTCGCTCACACCTGTGGGTGGTCGTTCACACCTGTGGGTGCTCGCGCGCACCTGTGGGTTCCCGCCAGATCTGTGGGTGCCCGCTCAGACCTGTGGGTGCCCGCTCAGACCAGTGGGTGCCCTCTCTGACCATTGGGTGCCCTCTCTGACCTGTGGGTGCCCGCTCACACCTGTGGGTGATCGCTCACACCTGTGGGTTCTCGCTCACACCTGTGGGTGCTCGCTCACACCTGTGGGTGCTCGCTCACACCTGTCGGTGCTCGCTCACATCTGTCGGTGCTCGCTCACACCTGTGGGTGCTCGCTCACACCTGTGGGTGCTCGCTCACACCTGTGGGTGCTCGCTCACACATGTGGGTTCTCACGCAGACCTGTGGGTGCTCGCTCAGACCTGTGGGTGCTCGCTCAGACCTGTGGGTGCTGGCTCAGACCTGTGGGTGCTGGCTCAGACCTGTGGGTGCTGGCTCAGACCTGTGGGTGCTGGCTCAGACCTGTGGGTGCTCGCTCCCACCTGTGGGTGCTCGCTCAGACCTCTGGGTGCTTATTCACACCTGTGGGTGCTCGCTCAGACCTGTGGGTGCTCGCTCACACCTGTGGGTGCTCGCTCACACCTGTTGGTGCTCGCTCAGACCTGTGTGTGCCCGCTCAGACATGTGTGTGCCCGCTCAGACCTGTGTGTGCCCGCTCAGACCTGTGTGTGCCCGCTCAGACCTGTGTGTGCCCGCTCACACCTGTGGGTGCCCGCTCACACCTGTGGGTGCCCGCTCACACCTGTGGGTGCCCGCTCACACCTGTGGGTGCCCTCTCTGAACTGTGGGTGCCCTCTCTGACCTGTGGGTGCCCGCTCACACCTGTGGGAGCCCGCTCACACCTGTGGGTGCCCGCTCACACCTGTGGGTGCCCGCTCACACCTGTGGGTGCCCGCTCACACCTGTGGGTGCCCGCTCACACCTGTGGGTGCCCGCTCACACCTGTGGGTGCCCGCTCACACCTGTGGGTGCCCGCTCACACCTGTGGGTGCCCGCTCACACCTGTGGGTGCCCGCTCACACCTGTGGGTGCCCGCTCACACCTGTGGGTGCCCGCTCACACCTGTGGGTGCCCGCTCACACCTGTGGGTGCCCGCTCACACCTGTGGGTGCCCGCTCACACCTGTGGGTGCCCGCTCACACCTGTGGGTGCCCGCTCACACCTGTGGGTGCCCGCTCACACCTGTGGGTGCCCGCTCACACCTGTGGGTGCCCGCTCACACCTGTGGGTGCCCGCTCACACCTGTGAGTGCCCGCTCACACCTGTGGGTGCCCGCTCACACCTGTGGGTGCCCGCTCACACCTGTGGGTGCCCGCTCACACCTGTGGGTGCCCGCTCACACCTGTGGGTGCCCGCTCACACCTGTGGGTGCTCGCTCAGGCCAGTGGGTGCCCGCTCACACCTGTGGGTGCTCGCTCACACCTGTGGGTGCTCGCTAACACATGTGGGTGCTCGCTCACACATGTGGGTGCTCGCTCACACTTGTGGGTGCTCGCTCACACCTGTGGGTGCTCGCTCACACCATTGGATGCTCGCTCACACCTGTGGGTGCTCGCTCAGACCTGTGGGTGCTCGCTCAGACCTGTGGGTGCTCGCTCAGACCTGTGGGTGCCCGCTCAGACCTGTGGGTGCCCGCTCACACCTGTGGGTGCCCGCTCAGACCTGTGGGTGCTCGCTCACACCTGTGGGTTCTCGCTCAGAACTGTGGGTGCTTATTCACACCTGTGGGTGTTCGCTCAGACCAGCGGGTTCTCACTCGCACCTGTGGGTGCTCGCTCACACCTGTGGGTGATCGCTCACACCTGTGGGTTCTCGCTCACACCTGTGGGTGCTCGCTCACACCTGTGGGTGCTCGCTCACACCTGTCGGTGCTCGCTCACATCTGTCGGTGCTCGCTCACACCTGTGGGTGCTCGCTCACACCTGTGGGTGCTCGCTCACACCTGTGGGTGCTCGCTCACACATGTGGGTTCTCACGCAGACCTGTGGGTGCTCGCTCAGACCTGTGGGTGCTCGCTCAGACCTGTGGGTGCTGGCTCAGACCTGTGGGTGCTGGCTCAGACCTGTGGGTGCTGGCTCAGACCTGTGGGTGCTGGCTCAGACCTGTGGGTGCTCGCTCCCACCTGTGGGTGCTCGCTCAGACCTCTGGGTGCTTATTCACACCTGTGGGTGCTCGCTCAGACCTGTGGGTGCTCGCTCACACCTGTGGGTGCTCGCTCACACCTGTTGGTGCTCGCTCAGACCTGTGTGTGCCCGCTCAGACATGTGTGTGCCCGCTCAGACCTGTGTGTGCCCGCTCAGACCTGTGTGTGCCCGCTCAGACCTGTGTGTGCCCGCTCAGACCTGTGGGTGCCCGCTCACACCTGTGGGTGCCCGCTCACACCTGTGGGTGCCCGCTCACACCTGTGGGTGCCCGCTCACACCTGTGGGTGCCCTCTCTGAACTGTGGGTGCCCTCTCTGACCTGTGGGTGCCCGCTCACACCTGTGGGAGCCCGCTCACACCTGTGGGTGCCCGCTCACACCTGTGGGTGCCCGCTCACACCTGTGGGTGCCCGCTCACACCTGTGGGTGCCCGCTCACACCTGTGGGTGCCCGCTCACACCTGTGGGTGCCCGCTCACACCTGTGGGTGCCCGCTCACACCTGTGGGTGCCCGCTCACACCTGTGGGTGCCCGCTCACACCTGTGGGTGCCCGCTCACACCTGTGGGTGCCCGCTCACACCTGTGGGTGCCCGCTCACACCTGTGGGTGCCCGCTCACACCTGTGGGTGCCCGCTCACACCTGTGGGTGCCCGCTCACACCTGTGGGTGCCCGCTCACACCTGTGGGTGCCCGCTCACACCTGTGGGTGCCCGCTCACACCTGTGGGTGCCCGCTCACACCTGTGGGTGCCCGCTCACACCTGTGGGTGCCCGCTCACACCTGTGAGTGCCCGCTCACACCTGTGGGTGCCCGCTCACACCTGTGGGTGCCCGCTCACACCTGTGGGTGCCCGCTCACACCTGTGGGTGCCCGCTCACACCTGTGGGTGCCCGCTCACACCTGTGGGTGCTCGCTCAGGCCAGTGGGTGCCCGCTCACACCTGTGGGTGCTCGCTCACACCTGTGGGTGCTCGCTAACACATGTGGGTGCTCGCTCACACATGTGGGTGCTCGCTCACACTTGTGGGTGCTCGCTCACACCTGTGGGTGCTCGCTCACACCATTGGATGCTCGCTCACACCTGTGGGTGCTCGCTCACACCTGTGGGTGCTCGCTCAGACCTGTGGGTGCTCGCTCAGACCTGTGGGTGCCCGCTCAGACCTGTGGGTGCCCGCTCACACCTGTGGGTGCCCGCTCAGACCTGTGGGTGCTCGCTCACACCTGTGGGTTCTCGCTCAGAACTGTGGGTGCTTATTCACACCTGTGGGTGTTCGCTCAGACCAGCGGGTTCTCACTCGCACCTGTGGGTGCTCGCTCACACCTGTGGGTGCTCGCTCACACCTGTGGGTGCTCGCTCACACCTGTGGGTGCTCGCTCACACCTGTGGGTGCTCGCTCACACCTGTGGGTGCTCGCTCACACCTGTGGGTGCTCGCTCACACCTGTGGGTGCTCGCTCACACCTGTGGGTGCTCGCTCACACCTGTGGGTGCTCGCTCACACCTGTGGGTGCCCGCTCACACCTGTGGGTGCCCGCTCACACCTGTGGGTGCCCGCTCACACCTGTGGGTGCCCGCTCACACCTGTGGGTGCCCGCTCACACCTGTGGGTGCCCGCTCACACCTGTGGGTGCCCGCTCACACCTGTGGGTGCCCGCTCACACTTGTGGGTGCTCGCTCACACCTGTGGGTGCTCGCTCACACCATTGGATGCTCGCTCACACCTGTGGGTGCTCGCTCACACCTGTGGGTGCTCGCTCAGACCTGTGGGTGCCCGCTCAGACCTGTGGGTGCCCGCTCAGACCTGTGGGTGCCCGCTCACACCTGTGGGTGCCCGCTCAGACCTGTGGGTGCTCGCTCACACCTGTGGGTGCTCGCTCAGAACTGTGGGTGCTTATTCACACCTGTGGGTGTTCGCTCAGACCAGCGGGTTCTCGCTCGCACCTGTGGGTGCTCGCTCACACCTGTGGGTGCTCGCTCACACCTGTGGGTGCTCGCTCACACCTGTGGGTGCTCGCTCACACCTGTGGGTGCTCGCTCACACCTGTGGGTGCTCGCTCACACCTGTGGGTGCTCGCTCACACCTGTGGGTGCTCGCTCACACCTGTGGGTGCTCGCTCACACCTGTGGGTGCTCGCTCACACCTGTGGGTGCTCGCTCACACCTGTGGGTGCTCGTTCACACCTGTGGGTGCTCGCTCACACCTGTGGGTGCTCGCTCACACCTGTGGGTGCTCGCGCGCACCTGTGGGTACTCGCGCGCACCTGTGGGTGCCCGCCAGATCTGTGGGTGCCCGCTCAGACATGTGGGTGCCCGCTCAGACCAGTGGGTGCCCTCTCTGACCATTGGGTGCCCTCTCTGACCTGTGGGTGCCCGCTCACACCTGTGGGTGATCGCTCACACCTGTGGGTTCTCGCTCACACCTGTGGGTGCTCGCTCACACCTGTGGGTGCTCGCTCACACCTGTCGGTGCTCGCTCACACCTGTCGGTGCTCGCTCACACCTGTGGGTGCTCGCTCACACCTGTGGGTGCTCGCTCACACCTGTGGGTGCTCGCTCACACATGTGGGTTCTCACGCAGACCTGTGGGTGCTCGCTCAGACCTGTGGGTGCTGGCTCAGACCTGTGGGTGCTGGCTCAGACCTGTGGGTGCTGGCTCAGACCTGTGGGTGCTGGCTCAGACCTGTGGGTGCTGGCTCAGACCTGTGGGTGCTCGCTCACACCTGTGGGTGCTCGCTCAGACCTCTGGGTGCTTATTCACACCTGTGGGTGCTCGCTCAGACCTGTGGGTGCTCGCTCACACCTGTGGGTGCTCGCTCACACCTGTTGGTGCTCGCTCAGACCTGTGTGTGCCCGCTCAGACATGTGTGTGCCCGCTCAGACCTGTGTGTGCCCGCTCAGACCTGTGTGTGCCCGCTCAGACCTGTGTGTGCCCGCTCAGACCTGTGTGTGCCCGCTCACACCTGTGGGTGCCCGCTCACACCTGTGGGTGCCCTCTCTGACCTGTGGGTGCCCTCTCTGACCTGTGGGTGCCCTCTCTGACCTGTGGGTGCCCGCTCACACCTGTGGGTGCCCGCTCACACCTGTGGGTGCTCGCTCACACCTGTGGGTGCTCGCTCACACCTGTGGGTGCTCGCTCACACCATTGGATGCTCGCTCACACCTGTGGGTGCTCGCTCACGCCTGTGGGTGCCAGCTCACGCCTGTGGGTGCCCGCTCACGCCTGTGGGTGCCCGCTCACGCCTGTGGGTGCCCGCTCACGCCTGTGGGTGCCCGCTCACGCCTGTGGGTGCCCGCTCACGCCTGTGGGTGCCCGCTCGCACCTGTGGGTGCCCGCTCACACCTGTGGGTGCTCGCTCACACCTGTCGGTGCTCGCTCACACCTGTGGGTGCTCGCTCACACCTTTGGGTGCTCGCTCACACCTTTGGGTGCTCGCTCACACCTTTGGGTGCTCGCTCACACCTGCGGGTGCTCGCTCACACCTGTGGGTGCTCGCTCACACCTGTGGGTGCTCGCTCACACCTGTGGGTGCTCGCTCACACCTGTGGGTGCTCGCTCACACCTGTGGGTGCTCGCTCACACCTGTGGGTGCTCGCTCACACCTGTGGGTGCTCGCCCACACCTGTGGGTGCTCGCCCACACCTGTGGGTGCTCGCTCACACCATTGGGTGCTCGCTCACACCTGTGGGTGCTCGCTCACACCTGTGGGTGCTCGTTCACACCTGTGGGTGCTCGTGCACACCTGTGGGTGCTCGCGCACACCTGTGGGTGCTCGCGCACACCTGTGGGTGCTCGCGCACACCTGTGGGTGCTCGCTCACACCTGTGGGTGCTCGCTCACACCATTGGATGCTCGCTCACACCTGTGGGTGCTCGCTCGCACCAGTGGGTGCTCGCTCACACCTGTGGGTGCTCGCTCACACCTGTTGGTGCCCGCTCAGACCTGTGGGTGCCCGCTCAGACCTGTGGGTGCTCGCTCACACCATTGGATGCTCGCTCACACCTGTGGGTGCTCGCTCGCACCAGTGGGTGCTCGCTCACACCTGTGGGTGCTCGCTCACACCTGTTGGTGCCCGCTCAGACCTGTGGGTGCCCGCTCAGACCTGTGGGTGCCCGCTCAGACCTGTGGGTGCCCGCTCTGACCTGTGGGTGCCCTCTCTGACCTGTGGGTGCCCTCTCTGACCTGTGGGTGCCCGCTCACACCTGTGGGTGCCCACTCACACCTGTGGGTGCCCACTCACACCTGTGGGTGCCCACTCACACCTGTGGGTTCTCGCTCACACCTGTGGGTGCTCGCTCACACCTGTGGGTGCTCGCTCACACCTGTGGGTGCTCGCTCACACCTGTGGGTGCTCGCTCACACCTGTGGGTGCTCGCTCACACCTGTGGGTGCTCGCTCACACCTGTGGGTGCTCGCTTACACATGTGGGTTCTCACTCAGACCTGTGGGTGCTCGCTCAGACCTGTGGGTGCTGGCTCAGACCTGTGGATTCTCGCTCACACCTGTGGGTGCTCGCTCAGACCTCTGGGTGCTTATTCACACCTGTGGGTGCTCGCTCAGACCTGTGGGTGCTCGCTCACACCTGTGGGTTCTCATTCAGACCTGTGGGTGCTCGCTCAGACGTGTGGGTGCTGGCTCAGACCTGTGGGTTCTCGCTCACACCTGTGGGTGCTCGCTCAGACCTCTGGGTGCTTATTCACACCTGTGGGTGCTCGCTCAGACCTGTGGGTGCTCGCTCACACCTGTGGGTGCTCGCTCACACCTGTGGGTGCTCGCTCTGACCTGTGGGTGCCCGCTCACACCTGTGGGTGCCCGCTCACACCTGTGGGTGCCCGCTCACACCTGTGGGTGCCCGCTCACACCTGTGGGTGCCCGCTCACACCTGTGGGTGCCCGCTCACACCTGTGGGTGCCCGCTCACACCTGTGGGTGCCCGCTCACACCTGTGGGTGCCCACTCACACCTGTGGGTGCTCGCTCACACCTGTGGGTGCTCGCTCACACCTGTGGGTGCTCGCTCACACCTGTGGGTGCTCGCTCACACCTGTGGGTGCTCGCTCACACCTGTGGGTGCTCGCTCACACCTGTGGGTGCTCGCTCACACCTGTGGGTTCTCACTCAGACCTGTGGTTGCTCGCTCAGCCTTGTGGGTGTTGGCTCAGACCTGTGGATTCTCGCTCACACCTGTGGGTGCTCGCTCAGACCTCTGGGTGCTTATTCACACCTGTGGGTGCTCGCTCAGACCTGTGGGTGCTCGCTCACACGTGTGGGTTCTCACTCAGACCTGTGGGTGCTCGCTCAGACCTGTGGGTGCTGGCTCAGACCTGTGGGTTCTCGCTCACACCTGTGGGTGCTCGCTCAGACCTCTGGGTGCTTATTCACACCTGTGGGTGCTCGCTCAGACCTGTGGGTGCTCGCTCAGACCTGTGGGTGCTCGCTCACACCTGTGGGTGCTCGCTCAGACCTGTGGGTGCTCGCTCAGACCTGTGTGTGCCCGCTCAGACCTGTGTGTGCCCGCTCAGACCTGTGTGTGCCCGCTCACACCTGTGGGTGCCCGCTCACACCTGTGGGTGCCCGCTCAGACCTGTGGGTGCTCGCTCACACCTGTGGGTGCTCGCTCACACCTGTGGGTGCTCGCTCACACCTGTGGGTTCTCGCTCACACATGTGGGTGCTCGCTCACACCTGTGGGTGCTCGCTCACACCTGTGGGTGCTCGCTCATACCATTGGATGCTCGCTCACACCTGTGGGTGCTCGCTCACGCCTGTGGGTGCCCGCTCACGCCTGTGGGTGCCCGCTCACGCCTGTGGGTGCCCGCTCACGCCTGTGGGTGCCCGCTCACGCCTGTGGGTGCCCGCTCACGCCTGTGGGTGCCCGCTCACGCCTGTGGGTGTCTGCTCACGCCTGTGGGTGTCTGCTCACGCCTGTGGGTGCCCGCTCACGCCTGTGGGTGCCCGCTCACGCCTGTGGGTGCCCGCTCACGCCTGTGGGTGCCCGCTCACACCTGTGGGTGCCCGCTCACACCTGTGGGTGCCCGCTCACACCTGTGGGTGCCCGCTCACACCTGTGGGTGCCCGCTCGCACCTGTGGGTGCCCGCTCGCACCTGTGGGTGCCCGCTCACACTTGTGGCTGCTCGCTCAGACCAGTGGGTGCTCGCTCAGACCAGTGGGTGCTCGCTCAGACCAGTGGGTGCCCGCTCACACCTGTGGGTGCCCGCTCACACCTGTGGGTGCTCGCTCACACCTGTGGGTGCTCGCTCACACCTGTGGGTGCTCGCTCACACCTGTGGGTGCTCGCTTAGACCAGTGGGTGCTCGCTCAGACCAGTGGGTGCCCGCTCACACCTGTGGGTGCTCGCTCACACCTGTAGGTGCTCGCTCACACATGTGGGTTCTCACTCAGACCTGTGGGTGCTCGCTCAGACCTGTGGGTGCTGGCTCAGACCTGTGGGTGCTGGCTCAGACCTGTGGGTGCTGGCTCAGACCTGTGGGTGCTCGCTCACACCTGTGGGTGCTCGCTCAGACCTCTGGGTGCTTATTCACACCTGTCGGTGCTCGCTCAGACCTGTGGGTGCTCGCTCAGACCTGTGGGTGCTCGCTCAGACCTGTGGGTGCTCGCTCAGACCTGTGGGTGCTCGCTCACACCTGTGGGTGCTCGCTCAGACCTGTGGGTGCTCGCTCACACCTGTGGGTGCTCGCTCAGACCTGTGGGTGCTCGCTCAGACCTGTGTGTGCCCGCTCAGACCTGTGGGTGCCCGCTCACACCTGTGGGTGCTCGCTCACACCTGTGGGTGCTCGCTCACACATGTGGGTGCTCGCTCACACATGTGGGTGCTCGCTCACACCTGTGGGTGCTCGCTCACACCATTGGATGCTCGCTCACACCTGTGGGTGCTCGCTCACACTTGTGGGTGCTCGCTCAGACCTGTGGGTGCTCGCTCAGACCTGTGGGTGCCAGCTCAGACCTGTGGGTGCCCGCTCACACCTGTGGGTGCCCGCTCAGACCTGTGGGTGCTCGCTCACACCTGTGGGTGCTCGCTCAGAACTGTGGGTGCTTATTCACACCTGTGGGTGTTCGCTCAGACCAGCGGGTTCTCGCTCACACCTGTGGGGTCTCGCTCACACCTGTGGGTGCTCGCTCACACCTGTGGGTGCTCGCTCATACCTGTGGGTGCTCGCTCACACCTGTGGGTGCTCGCTCACACCTGTGGGTGCTCGCTCACACCTGTGGGTGCTCGCTCACACCTGTGGGTGCTCGCTCACACCTGTGGGTGCTCGCTCACACCTGTGGGTGCTCGCTCACACTTGTGGGTGCTCGCTCACACCATTGGGTGCTCGCTCACACCATTGGGTGCTCGCTCACACCTGTGGGTGCTCGCTCACACCTGTGGGTGCTCGTTCACACCTGTGGGTGCTCGGTCACACCTGTGGGTGCTCGCGCACACCTGTTGGTGCTCGCGCACACCTGTGGGTGCTCGCGCACACCTGTGGGTGCTCGCGCGCACCAGTGGGTGCCCGCTCAGACCTGTGGGTGCCCGCTCAGACCTGTGGGTGCCCGCTCAGACCTGTGGGTGCTCGCTCACACCATTGGATGCTCGCTCACACCTGTGGGTGCTCGTTCACACCTGTGGGTGCTCGGTCACACTTGTGGGTGCTCGGTCACACCTGTGGGTGCTCGCGCACACCTGTTGGTGCTCGCGCACACCTGTGGGTGCTCGCGCACACCTGTGGGTGCTCGCTCACACCTGTGGGTGCTCGCTCACACCTGTTGGTGCCCGCTCAGACCTGTGGGTGCCCGCTCAGACCTGTGGGTGCCCGCTCAGACCTGTGGGTGCCCGCTCAGACCTGTGGGTGCCCGCTCTGACCTGTGGGTGCCCTCTCTGACCTGTGGGTGCCCGCTCACACCTGTGGGTGCCCACTCACACCTGTGGGTGCCCACTCACACCTGTGGGTGCCCGCTCACACCTGTGGGTGCCCGCTCACACCTGTGGGTGCTCGCTCACACCTGTGGGTGCTCGCTCACACCTGTGGGTGCTCGCTCACACCTGTGGGTGCTCGCTCACACCTGTGGGTGCTCGCTCACACCTGTGGGTGCTCGCTCACACCTGTGGGTGCTCGCTCACACCTGTGGGTGCTCGCTCACACCTGTGGGTGCTCGCTCACACCTGTGGGTGCTCGCTCACACCTGTGGGTGCTCGCTCACACCTGTGGGTGCTCACTCAGACCTGTGGGTGCTCGCTCAGACCTGTGGGTGCTGGCTCAGACCTGTGGGTTCTCGCTCACACCTGTGGGTGCTCGCTCAGACCTCTGGGTGCTTATTCACACCTGTGGGTGCTCGCTCAGACCTGTGGGTGCTCGCTCACACCTGTGGGTTCTCACTCAGACCTGTGGGTGCTCGCTCAGACCTGTGGGTGCTGGCTCAGACCTGTGGGTGCTCGCTCAGACCTGTGGGTGCTGGCTCAGACCTGTGGGTTCTCGCTCACACCTGTGGGTGCTCGCTCAGACCTCTGGGTGCTTATTCACACCTGTGGGTGCTCGCTCAGACCTGTGGGTGCTCGCTCACACCTGTGGGTGCTCGCTCACACCTGTGGGTGCTCGCTCACACCTGTGGGTGCTCGCTCAGACCTGTGGGTGCTCGCTCAGACCTGTGGGTGCTCGCTCAGACCTGTGTGTGCCCGCTCACACCAGCGGGTGCCCGCTCACACCTGTGGGTGCCCGCTCACACCTGTGGGTGCTCGCTCACACCTGTGGGTGCTCGCTCACACCTGTGGGTGCTCGCTCACACCTGTGGGTGCTCGCTCACACCTGTGGGTGCTCGCTCACACCTGTGGGTGCTCGCTCACACCTGTGGGTGGTCGCTCACACCTGTGGGTGCTCGCTCACACATGTGGGTGCTCGCTCACACCATTGGATGCTCGCTCACACCTGTGGGTGCTCGCTCAGACCTGTGGGTGCCCGCTCAGACCTGTGGGTGCCCGCTCAGACCTGTGGGTGCCCGCTCAGACCTGTGGGTGCCCGCTCAGACCTGTGGGTGCCCGCTCAGACCTGTGGGTGCCCGCTCACACCTGTGGGTGCCCGCTCAGAGCTGTGGGTGCTCGCTCACACATGTGGGTTCTCACTCAGACCTGTGGGTGCTCGTTCAGACCTGTGGGTGCTGGCTCAGACCTGTGGGTGCTCGCTCACACCTGTGGGTGCTCGCTCAGACCTCTGGGTGCTTATTCACACCTGTGGGTACTCGCTCAGACCTGTGGGTGCTCGCTCAGACCTGTGGGTGCTCGCTCAGACCTGTGGGTGCTCGCTCAGACCTGTGGGTGCTCGCTCAGACCTGTGGGTGCTCGCTCACACCTGTGGGTGCTCGCTCACACCTGTGGGTTCTCGCTCAGACCTGTGTGTGCCCGGTCAGACCTGTGGGTGCCCGGTCAGACCTGTGGGTGCCCGCTCACACCTGTGGGTGCTCGCTCACACCTGTGGGTGCTCGCTCACACCTGTGGGTGCTCGCTCACACCTGTGGGTGCTCGCTCACACCTGTGGGTGCTCGCTCACACATGTGGGTGCTCGCTCACACTTGTGGGAGCTCGCTCACACCTGTGGGTGCTCGCTCACACCATTGGATGCTCGCTCACACCTGTGGGCGCTCGCTCAGACCTGTGGGTGCTCGCTCAGACCTGTGGGTGCTCGCTCAGACCTGTGGGTGCCCGCTCAGACCTGTGGGTGCCCGCTCACACCTGTGGGTGCCCGCTCAGACCTGTGGGTGCTCGCTCAGAACTGTGGGTGCTTATTCACACCTGTGGGTGTTCGCTCAGACCAGCGGGTTCTCGCTCACACCTGTGGGGTCTCGCTCACACCTGTGGGTGCTCGCTCACACCTGTGGGTGCTCGCTCACACCTGTGGGTGCTCGCTCACACCTGTGGGTGCTCGCTCACACCTGTGGGTGCTCGCTCACACCTGTGGGTGCTCGCTCACACCTGTGGGTGCTCGCTCACACCTGTGGGTGCTCTCTCACACCTGTGGGTGCTCGTTCACACCTGTGGGTGCTCGCGCACACCTGTGGGTGCTCGCGCACACCTGTGGGTGCTCGCGCACACCTGTGGGTGCTCGCGCACACCTGTGGGTGCTCGCGCACACCTGTGTGTGCTCGCGCACGCCTGTGTGTGCTCGCGCACGCCTGTGTGTGCTCGCGCACGCCTGTGGGTGCTCGCGCGCACCAGTGGGTGCTCGCTCAGACCTGTGGGTGCCCGCTCAGACCTGTGGGTGCCCGCTCAGACCTGTGGGTGCCCGCTCAGACCTGTGGGTGCCCGCTCAGACCTGTGGGTGCTCGCTCACACCATTGGATGCTCGCTCACACCTGTGGGTGCTCGCTCGCACCAGTGGGTGCTCGCTCACACCTGTGGGTGCTCGCTCACACCTGTGGGTGCCCGCTCAGACCTGTGGGTGCCCGCTCAGACCTGTGGGTGCCCGCTCAGACCTGTGGGTGCCCGCTCAGACCTCTGGGTGCCCTCTCTGACCTGTGGGTGCCCTCTCTGACCTGTGGGTGCCCTCTCTGACCTGTGGGTGCCCTCTCTGACCTGTGGGTGCCCGCTCACACCTGTGGGTGATCGCTCACACCTGTGGGTTCTCGCTCACACCTGTGGGTTCTCGCTCACACCTGCGGGTGCTCGCTCACACCTGCGGGTGCTCGCTCACACCTGCGGGTGCTCGCTCACACCTGCGGGTGCTCGCTCACACCTGCGGGTGCTCGCTCACACCTGTGGGTGCTCGCTCACACATGTGTGTTCTCACTCAGACCTGTGGGTGCTCGCTCAGACTTGTGGGTGCTGGCTCAGACCTGTGGGTTCTCGCTCACACCTGTGGGTGCTCGCTCAGACCTCTGGGTGCTTATTCACACCTGTGGGTGCTCGCTCACACCTGCGGGTGCTCGCTCAGACCTGTGGGTGCCCGCTGTTATGATCTCAGCCTGCAGGAGAAACGAGTCTCCCTCCTTGAGAGTTATTCAGCAAGCCTGACCTGATTAGAAGGTCTAGCAAATATTGAGGTAATATTCCATATGTAAAATAGTTGCTTGAAGATGTATAACAATTTAAGATTATGGGCAGTAAGTAAGGAAATAGATAAATGGCTGGCTAGGAGATGTGGACATTTTGCTGGAGGCGTGAGGCTCGCTTCCGGAGGACCTTGACCTCACTTGAGTGCCAGACATCGCAGGGGGAAGCCGCGCTCCGTTGAGCTCCCGCCAGAAGGGAACCCCTAGTGATATATCTCGAAGAGAAGAGAAGTGTGCGGACGTACCAGCTGTAGAATCGAGCTGGGAACGTTGTGGTCTCAAGTCCTGGTCGACGAGCAGATATTAAATCGCCCAGAAGCATTATTGTGGGCTGTGTGGAGCGCCCTGACCAGACGCCGTCAGAGGGAAAGCGCCCTCGACCAATTAATCTGTGGTAAGCACGATAAACGCCAGTTCATAGTGATTGCTTGTAGTTGGTCGTGTGCCCAGCGACAGTAGCGATGTTTATTTATAAGTTAGACATATTTTAATAAGGCAGAAAGCCTGAAATAAGAGAGTGGAGAGGGAGGAACACGGAGCGACGTCCGTCCCCTCTGAGCGCTGGCGGACGACTGAGGGAGCCTGGCTCCGGATGTAGGAAGACCCTCCCAGCGAGTGAGGACCGCCGCCAGGCGAGGTGGAGTATGGACCCGCCCAAAACGGGGGAGTCCACTCTCACTGTATGTAGAGGACAGATAGAGGTTTGAGGCAAGCATATTGTGTGGTTATTTTTGTTTATGTGTTAAAGGGGAACATTTTATTGGAGTGTCGATGGGTTGCAGGTTTGTCTTTGGGGAAGAAGTTGCTGAGAACTTCGAAGCCAGCAGATGAAGTAGTTGATGAGACTCCAAGGTAGTGGAGCAGAGGACCTCGAGCTGTGAGGAGAAGCAGCAGTGAAGAGGAGTGTCACGTGCTTCTGTAGAGGTGGTGAAGCACCATAGTTACTCGAGGAAACTTCATGGTGTAGCAGCCAAGAGAGCTGTGGAGGAACCTAGCAGAAGGGTGAAGCACCGTAGTTACTCAAGGAAACTTCATGATAGCAGCCTGGAGGAGCTGCAGAGGATCCTGGTAGTGAAGCCCGGAAGAACCTAAGGATATTAGGGTAGTGAACTTCCAGAGGTGGAAGGGGAAGTTCTGGTGGATTACTTATAGGGAGTTGATAGTGTTTGGTTGTCAGTAGCGTGCAAGACGCAGTGAGAGGTGAGTGACTGTTTGCATTCTTATGTCAAGGAGTGATTTATTCTGAAGCTTAGAGTTGCAGTCGTAGGCTTGATTACCTACAGATGTATGTGCTCGGGGACTGACAGTGATCGATTAATCATTGTTGTGTATCAGTGAACATTTATACTGATATATGTTATTGCATCCAAATGCTGATTTTCTATATATACATTATCTTGCTGATAGTGCAACAGTGTATGTAGGCTTGATCAACTTGAGGAGGTTAATAGTATCAGGTGGTGAACCAGGAGATAGGATACCACTTGATAAGCTGATAATAGAGTTCTGATGGTATTGGAGTGCAACCTGATTGTGATATTATAGAGTATAGGATTCATTATTATTATATGTGTGTATGTATCGTGTATGTGCTTTGTTCAGTAAATGTGTCACAATTTGCTGGTGTTTGCCCTTGTCCTAGTGAGGCTTCCCAGGAAGTAGTGAAGAAGGAGAGAGAGAGAGAGAGAACCAAGAACCACTGCTGTGGACAGGGTAAGATGTAATACTAGTAAGTCATAGGGGATTGAGGAGATCATATCTCATAAGGAGAGAGTGGGGAGTCACAGCGGCTCGAGTGGGTGTGTGTACGTGACAACGAGGCTAAGTGTTGGAGCCGCATCCCCTAAACGTGTGACGTTGAGCCCCTCTCCAAGAGCCAGAAGCGCCAAGGGTGATCTCCTAGTATGAGCACTCTGCCGAGTTGTGGGTTGGGTTGTCCATAGAGAAGGATCGACGACGACAACACCAACCAACCCACAGTCTATAATACCGCTCACACCTGTGGGTGCTCGCTCACACCTGTGGGTGCTCGCTCAGAACTGTGGGTGCATATTCACACCTGTGGGTGTTCACTCAGACCAGCGGGTTCTCGCTCACACCTGTGGGGTCTCGCTCACACCTGTGGGTGCTCGCTCACACCTGTGGGTGCTCGCTCACACCTGTGGGTGCTCGCTCACACCTGTGGGTGCTCGCTCACACCTGTGGGTGCTCGCTCACACCTGTGGGTGCTCGCTCACACCTGTGGGTGCTCGCTCACACCATTGGGTGCTCGCTCACACCTGTGGGTGCTCTCTCATTCCTGTGGGTGCTCGTTCACACCTGTGGGTGCTCGTTCACACCTGTGGGTGCTCGTTCACACCTGTGGGTGCTCGCGCACACCTGTGGGTGCTCGCGCACACCTGTGGGTGCTCGCGCACACCTGTGGGTGCTCGTGCACACCTGTGGGTGCTCGCGCACACCTGTGGGTGCTCGCGCACACCTGTGGGTGCTCGCGCACACCTGTGGGTGCTCGCGCAGGCCTGTGTGTGCTCGCGCACGCCTGTGTGTGCTCGCGCACACCTGTGGGTGCTCGCGCGCACCAGTGGGTGCTCGCTAGTAGTGGAATTGAGGCCATAACGTGTCCGTTTTGCTTTTTTTGAGGGACACGTTATGGCCTCATGTGTTTTCGTTACAAATGGCGAGGGACACGTTATGGCCTCATGTGTTTTCGTTACAAATGGCGAGGGACACGTTATGGCCTCATGTGTTTTCGTTACAAATGGCGAGGGACACGTTATGGCCTCATGTGTTTTCGTTACAAATGGCGAGGGACACGTTATGGCCTCATGTGTTTTCGTTACAAATGGCGAGGGACACGTTATGGCCTCATGTGTTTTCGTTACAAATGGCGAGGGAGACGTTATGGTCTAGGTGTTTTTGTTACAAATGGCGAGGGACACGTTATGGCCCCATGTTTTTTCGTTACCCCGGTGAGATTTAAGGGACACGTTATGGCCCCATGTTTTTTCGTTACCCCGGTGAGATTTAAGGGACACGTTATGGCCTCATGTTTTTTCGTTACCCCGGTGAGCCATGCACGGGCATTGCTAATGGTCAATGACGTCATCAACTTACCTGGGGATTAAAAGGCTGGCTTCTGGCCCCATCATATTTCGCACAGGCATTGCTAATAGTCACCCCGTATTCTTCTTCCCTGAATAAGTCCGTTTTCTGTTATAGTATGTTTATTCCCATTTTCAATATTTATAGCAAAGGGGGATTCAAATGCTACCTTCTGTCAAGCCTAATGTGCAATGGCGTTAATCATTATAAGCTCGTTATTCTCAATAAGGTATTGCCGTACTGTTTCCCATTGTCTAAGATCATTTTATAGCTAAGATTACATAATAATAACATAAGAAATGACTTCAAACCCTGTTTACAAAACCAGTATTTACCCAGGTCTTTTTCCTAATTCTAAAACTTATTCCAATTTATGTCCATTGTTTCATGTTCTGTCTAGTGTTGATAATTTTATTAGTCTATTAATATTCCCCCTTTATCATGTCCATTCATTCACAGCTCTATCATGTCACCTCTATTTCTTTGCCTTTCTAGAGAATATAATTTATGCTTTTTCAATCTTTCTTCAGAAATTGCTTATTGAGCATAGGGCAAAAAATAAAAATGAAAACTTACTATCTTTCATTTGTATGAAAACAGTCCCCTGCCAGGCGTAGTGACTTCAATGCGATTTCAGTACTAATCCAATATTACTGTATAAACTAACAGTACCCTGCCAGGCATGGTGACTTCAATGCGATTTCAGTACTAATCCAACATTACTGTATAAACTAACAGTCCCCTGCCAGGCATGGTAACTTCAATGAAAAGCAAGCCTCTCATGTTTTGAAATAAAGCCTTCGTTTCTGACGTCATCATCCCTAATGTAGCGCGAGGCGCGCTAAATGCGGATCCCAGGAGGTTCACACATAAGTGTGAACTCTTAATCAGGCTTAATACCTCACCTATACTCTATGCTTCATCAGAGTTGATATTCAGCTACAATAGCTCGTATTTTCTCTCATTACTTATATTTTCTGTTATTCATAAACCCGATCAAACCTTCCTAACCTAACCTAACCTAACATATTATTTATAACAAACGAATACATTCTACAGAACAGTTAGTGTTGTTGTTTAGTGACATCGTGAAAAGCGACCTCAGGTATAGGGACAATGTATTGATGGTCATTAGCATATAGGTGTGAAGGTATTACAGTACCTTACTAGTCAACTATGTATGACGTCACCAGACAACCAATGCGACCTTTGGCGTCCTACTGGCATGTGTATTTGATGTTATTAATCAAAAATGACTAGACTATCCATCCCCACCTAACCTAATCAGAGGTATAAGAATATACATTTTAGTCATCCACAACTGTAATCATTATTCAGTGATAAGTTCAAAAGTATAACAGAAGCCCAAATGTCATACTGCAATTTAAGCAGAATCGTACATCTGGCAGCATAGCAGGTAAGCTGAACATAAGAATAAAGGTAACTGCAGAGGTCCTATTGGCCCATACGAGGCGGCTCCTATATATTTCCACCCAATCTCATTCATGTCCACCCTATGCTTAAAACAACCAAGGGATCCCACTTAAAGTATTAGTTTACAATAATAGTTTTAATAAATAGCTCTTATTCTAGTTTTATACACAACAGCAATTATGAAAACCCTATATCTAGATATTCTACTATAATCCACAAGTAGTTACCACACATCTGTCAGTACAGCGGATTAGTGGCTGTGTTCATAGGCTAGTCAACTGTCCTCACATCCATCAAATAGATATCCAAATGTCGCACCTCAATTCATCCATCTAGCAACTCAGCTGGATGTTAGCCACTATATTCATAGGCTAATCATTTCTACACCTCAAAAAATCCTAGTCTTGCTACGCAAATCAGCTTACTTGTTTCTAAACCAACACTCGCAAATACAATCATGCATACCTACACATACTTCAAAACCTATGCATTCATAGAGAATAGCCTAGTTTTTGCCACCATTTCCCCATTAATCAGATGTAATTTATGCCATACACACAGAAAATACTGCATTTACACACCAAATATGCCATTTATGCACAAAATATACTATTTACACTCAAAATATACCATCACATAAAAAAATATGAGATTTTCATACAAAATATGTCAGTTGCAAACAAAAATATACAATTTACACAATATTGCATGTACACTCAGAGTATGACATTTACACAAAGTACGGTATTTTGCACAAATATATCAAAATGCTTATACATTTAGACAATCAAAAATGCGCTTTAACTAAAATTACACAATTTCACAAACGTAATTTTCACAAAATACCCACACATTGTCTCATAAACCAAAATACACTTACACCATAAAGATCTATTTTATCAAATTACAGAGCTTACACAAAATACACAATTTTCACACACAAATACAGTTGCACCAGTTCCACTTCAACAAATTAAAAACACAACGTGCATAAATGCGCTATTATCACAAAAATTATTACACAGTTTGTGTAATTATTTTACATCTTTGCACAATTAATACAAGAAAACTTGCTATATAATTACTCAGCTTGCACAATGACAATCAATACCCAAAGGTAAAAATAAACAATTCGTCCATATGCAATTACACAACATGCGCAATTAATACACAACTTATACAATATTACACATCTTTCATATTTATTACACACAACTTGCACAAATGCATATCTAGCACAAATACGTACAATACATAACTACCCTAAATATGAAAATACACAACTAGCATAAATACACAATTTACACAAATACAATTGCGACATTTACACAACTTGCTCAAAAATATAATCAATACACAACTTACCAAAATATGAACAATACATAACTAGCACATATTCATTAAATACACAACTAAGCAATTTCCTCAAATACACATACAAAAACATATACAATTAATACAGACAACTTGCACAAAACAATACACAATTTATAGAAATATAATCAATACATAATTTCAATAATCATACAACATATGCAAAATACATAATCTGCACAATTAATACACAAGTATATTAATTGTGCTATATATGTACAAACACAACCAACTGGGTCAAACAATACACAATTTGCATGATATTTTTCTGGGTATATTTAGGACATTAATTATAATATGCTGAGTTTAACCAACTCCCCAAAAGTCAGAATTTCACATATAAAAATGTTTCTTATAACTTCCAATGAGCTCAATATATAACACATTCTTTTTCCATTAAGATATCAACATTATTAGTGCTAAACTATTCATCTAACATATGTCCACTGTTTTTATGTCTTATTAATACCTTCCTTGTTACATTCTCTCCAATCAGACCACCATATTTATGTATTTATTCAAACCATCTAACAGACTTATTTGTTCTAGCCTTAGTTATGTTAGGGCAGGTGGGGTTAGGTGGAGTCAGTATTTTCTATGATAATTTTAGACAAATTTGCTATATCTTATCAAAATGCATCCTGTTAAAACTTAAATTCATCTAAATCTATCAAAAATATACTTATACTACGCAATTTGACTAAATTCTACCTAGCTAAACTTACTAAATATGAGCATCCCATATCCTCACATACAAGCCTATGTCGCCTCTGTCCATACATTATATGAGTCTGTCATATAGCACGAACCCCAAATAGGAAAATTTACACTATTTCATAAACATACTAGTTCATTACCCTAAGATATTATATATGTCCTTCCCTACACGACCTCACCAAACCTGACCTAGCATATCCAACCCTGGATTAGGTAAAAGTTGGCGAAATGTATGCTATGCCACCTAAATTTCACCAAATTTAAGGCAATTTCCACCAAATATACCCAAATGTTGTGTATCATAGCATCGCCAAAGCCCATTTTCACCTATTCCATACTATCCTACACAACCTCACCTAACCTGACCTAGCATATTTAAAACCTGGATTTGGTTAAAGTCGACGAAATTCATGCTATGCCACCTAAATTTGACCAAATATACCCAAATGTTTCATATCACAGCACTGCCAAAGCCCATTTTTACCTACATTTTCTCCTATTCCATCCTACCCTACGCAACCTTACCTAACCTATCCTAGCATATCCAAACCCAGATTTGGTTAAAGTCGGCGAAATTTAAGCTATCCCACCTAAATTCTAACTAATTTAAGGCAATTCCCACCAAATATATCCAAATGTTCTGTATCACAGCACTGCCAAAGCCCATTTTTACCTACATTTTCTCCTATTCCATCCTACCCTACGCAACCTTACCTAACCTATCCTAGCATATCCAAACCTAGATTTGGTTAAAGTAGGCGAAATTTAAGTTATCCCATATAAATTTGACCTAATTTAAGACAATTTCCACCAAATATACCCAAAAATGTTTTGGAACATAGCACGGCCAAAGCTCATTTAGCTGAGTTTTCACCTATTCCAACCTGCCCTAGACAACCCTACCCATCCTCTCCTGGCATATCCAAAGTCAGATTTGATTATAGTTGGCGAAATTTATGCCTTTCCAACCTAAATTTTACCTAATTTAAGCCAATTTCCACCGAATATACCCAAATGTTTTGTATCTAGCATAGTCAAAGTTTATTTTAGCTGAGTTTTCGCCTATTCCAACCTGCCCTAGACATCCCTACCCGGCCTCTCCTGGCATATCCAAAGTCAGATTTGATTATAGTTGGCAAAATTTATGCCTTTCCCACCTAAATTTTACCTAATTTATGCCAATTTCCACCGAATATACCCAAATGTTTTGTATCTTAGCATGGTCAAAGTTCATTTCACCCAAGTTTTTCACCTATTCCATCTTACCTTACACAGCCTTACCTAACCTGACCTAGCATATCCCAAGCTAGATTTGATTAGAGTTCGTGAAATTTATGCTTACTCACCTAAATTCAACCTAATTTAAGACAATTTCTACCAATATATACCCAAAATGATTTGTTACATAGCTCAGCCAAAGACCATTTTACCCGAGTTTTCACATATTCCAACCTACCCTACATAGCCTTACCTATCCCTGACCTAGCAGATTTGATTAAAGTTGGGGAAATGTAAGCTATCGCCATCAAATTGGAGACAATTTCCACCAAATATGCCTAAATGTTGTGTATCATAGCACAGCCAAAAACCCATTTTACCCACATTTTCATCCATTCCATCTGAACCTGGACCTAGCCTCTGATACTACATATACTCAGAGAAGTGATGTTTTTTGGATATGTACCTAAATGCCCGTGCCTAACCTGCAAGAGTCTTGGAGCTTTGTTGAATATTTTACCTATTTTTCTTCAAAAACTGAAGTTTTGGATATGAACCTATCCGCACTGTGCCTAACCTGCTAGGATCTTTGTTGAACATTGTAACCATATTCACAGAAAAGTGATATTTTGGATATGGACCTAACAGACCCTCTCCTTTAAAACTTGGAACTGTGTTCAATATTGTAGATATAGTGTTGGGTATGTGTTTTGTTTTTACACATCAACCCAACTGTCCTGGACCTAACCTCCCTTCATCTAACTTCAAATTTATCGTAAATATGGAAGGACGTGTTGTTTGTGCATCAACCCAACCGTCCTTGACCTAACCTCCATTTATCAAACTTCAAATTTATCATAAATATGGGAGGACCGTGTTATTTGCGCATCAACCCAGCCGTCCTGGGCCTAACCTCCCTTTATCTAACTTCAAATTTATTGTATTTATGGGAAGAAGGTGTTGTTTATGCGTCAACCCAACCGCCCTGGACCTAACCTCTGATACACGAATCTTGGTTCAACATTGCATCATACTCGTAGTATATTTTTTTCACATAATTCAACCATCCTCAACCTAACCTCTATTACCTGGGGGGAGGGAGGTTAATGGAAAATATGATAATAATGGGAATTTTCTCTACATCAGTTAAACTTAACCATCCTTAACCTAACCTTAGTTAGAAAGGGATATAACTCACCAAAACTATTTAATTACCATTTACCTTATTTTCCTTATCCTAACCCATAACCAGAGGGTTTAGACCCCCCTTTTCCTCGAAATTATACTATATATTTAAGGTAGGAATATATTTTCGCACATAAACCTATCATTCCCTAATTTAACCCTGTACTCTAATTTCGAGGTAAAGGGGGGTCTAAACCCTCTGGTTATGGGTTAGGATAAGGAAAATGTGCCCCAAAGTGTGCCCCAAAGAATGAGGTGATTTGGTAAAATGCTATGCCCAAGATAACTATCCGAGTGCCGGCGGTGGGGTGGTTCAAATAGCCTCGGCTATCACCTCATTATGTCCGGTCGTGATGGTCAAGTGGATTAAGGCGTCTTGTACATACCAGTTGCGTTTGCTCCTGGGAGTATGGGTTCGAGTCACTTCTGGGGTGTGAGTTTTCAGTTGCATATTGTCCTGGGGACCATTCAGGCTTGTTCGCATTTGTGTTCCTCACGTGTGCCCCAAAGAATGAGGTGATTTGGTAAAATGCTATGCCCAAGATAACTATCCGAGTGCCGGCAGTGGGGTGGTTCAAATAGCCTCGGCTATCACCTCATTATGTCCGGTCGTGATGGTCAAGTGGATTAAGGCGTCTTGTACATACCAGTTGCGTTTGCTCCTGGGAGTATGGGTTCGAGTCACTTCTGGGGTGTGAGTTTTCAGTTGCATATTGTCCTGGGGACCATTCAGGCTTGTTCGCATATATATATATATATATATATATATATATATATATATATATATATATATATATATATATATATATATATATATACTGTATATATATATATGCTGAATATATATACTGTATATATACTGTATATATATATATGCTGAATATATATACTGTATATATACTGTATATTATATATTTACTAATTAAATATTTACACAATTTTTTAATGTTACTCTGCACTAAATTTATAATTATTATAATCATGTATATTGTATAAACAATATACATTGTTATAATGTTATTTTAACGTGAAGATGGCGCCGGCCGTTATTTTTACAACTAGGGGAAATGCACTAATTTAAACTAACAAATCTAACCTGATACAGCGGATTAGCTCCGGAAACCTCTCCCTAACACTTGATACATCTGTACCCGCCAGTAGTGGAATTGAGGCCATAACGTGTCCGTTTTGCTTTTTTTGAGGGACACGTTATGGCCTCATGTGTTTTCGTTACAAATGGCGAGGGACACGTTATGGCCTCATGTGTTTTCGTTACAAATGGCGAGGGACACGTTATGGCCTCATGTGTTTTCGTTACAAATGGCGAGGGACACGTTATGGCCTCATGTGTTTTCGTTACAAATGGCGAGGGACACGTTATGGCCTCATGTGTTTTCGTTACAAATGGCGAGGGAGACGTTATGGTCTAGGTGTTTTTGTTACAAATGGCGAGGGACACGTTATGGCCCCATGTTTTTTCGTTACCCCGGTGAGATTTAAGGGACACGTTATGGCCTCATGTTTTTTCGTTACCCCGGTGAGCCATGCACGGGCATTGCTAATGGTCAATGACGTCATCAACTTACCTGGGGATTAAAAGGCTGGCTTCTGGCCCCATCATATTTCGCACAGGCATTGCTAATAGTCACCCCGTATTCTTCTTCCCTGAATAAGTCCGTTTTCTGTTATAGTATGTTTATTCCCATTTTCAATATTTATAGCAAAGGGGGATTCAAATGCTACCTTCTGTCAAGCCTAATGTGCAATGGCGTTAATCATTATAAGCTCGTTATTCTCAATAAGGTATTGCCGTACTGTTTCCCATTGTCTAAGATCATTTTATAGCTAAGATTACATAATAATAACATAAGAAATGACTTCAAACCCTGTTTACAGAACCAGTATTTACCCAGGTCTTTTTCCTAATTCTAAAACTTATTCCAATTTATGTCCATTGTTTCATGTTCTGTCTAGTGTTGATAATTTTAATAGTCTATTAATATTCCCCCTTTATCATGTCCATTCATTCACAGCTCTATCATGTCACCTCTATTTCTTTGCCTTTCTAGAGAATATAATTTATGCTTTGTCAATCTTTCTTCAGAAATTGCTTATTGAGCATAGGGCAAAATAAAAATAAAAACTTACTATCTTTCATTTGTATGAAAACAGTCCCCTGCCAGGCGTAGTGACTTCAATGCGATTTCAGTACTAATCCAATATTACTGTATAAACTAACAGTACCCTGCCAGGCATGGTGACTTCAATGCGATTTCAGTACTAATCCAACATTACTGTATAAACTAACAGTCCCCTGCCAGGCATTGTAACTTCAGTGAAAAGCAAGCCTCTCATGTTTTGAAATAAAGCCTTCGTTTCTGACGTCATCATCCCTAATGTGGCGCGAGGCGCGCTAAATGCCGATCCCAGGAGGTTCACACATAAGTGTGAACTCTTAATCAGGCTTAATACCTCACCTATACTCTATGCTTCATCAGAGTTGATATTCAGCTACAATAGCTCGTATTTTCGCTCATTACTTATATTTTCTGTTATTCATAAACCCGATCAAACCTTCCTAACCTAACCTAACCTAACCTAACATATTATTTATAACAAACAAATACATTCTACAGAACAGTTATTGTTGTTGTTTAGTGACATCGTGAAAAGCGACCTCAGGTATAGGGACAATGTATTGATGGTCATTAGCATATAGGTGTGAAGGTATTACAGTACCTTACTGGTCAACTATGTATGACGTCACCAGATGGCCAATGCGGCCTTTAGCTTCCTACCTGTATATGCATTATTTTTTTATGTTATTATTCTAAAATGGCTAGACTATCCATCCCCACCTAACCTATTCAGAGGTTTAAGAATATACATTTTAGTCATCTGCGACTGTAATCATTCATTATGCAGTAATAAATTCAAAACTAGAATAGATGCCCAAATGTCGTACCGCAATTTTTAGAAGCATCGTACGTCTGGCAGCACAGCAGGTAAGCTGACCTGGCCGCCATTCCCCAGTCAAATAGGTCAGTACATCTCTAGCTCTCCCAGCCAGCACAAGCAGCCAACATCGCTCCTGGACATTTCACCAGACCTCTGTATTATTCAACAACAATACGCAACCATGGAAACTTGTCCTTTCTGCAATAAGCCAAAGCAGGGGAAATTGCACTTGTGCGAAGTAAGGTGCATAGAATGTCATATCTCATATACAGCCAACTCGCGTCGTGAGTGTGTGTTATGCTGTCCCCAGTGTGTTAATATCCCTCGTGGACATTATGATGCAGTCTGCACCTCGTGTTCCAAAATCTTCTGCACCAGTCGTGAGTAATATTAATATCAGCAACACTTGCTTCGTTTATGATCAAATGATTTTATATAGAATTACACCAGCAGCATGTGATATTTTATAAAAAAAAAAATATTGCCTACCAGCTTCAGTAATATTGTTTTTATTCGCATAAATAATATTACTGTGATCCACAGGTCGCGACCCCGAAACCTGTCCATTTTGTATGAATCTGGATGTTGATGACTATACAGAGTCTAACACCAGATCCGATTCTGAGACCTCAGAAGCTTCATCGCCTCAGAGCGAAAGTAAGTTAATATCCATCATCAGTATTCATTATTAATTTTATTAATCTGAGATAATATTGCACTATTCCCATCAATAATCCGTCATTTAAAAATATACATGTTATGAATGCTAACTAACATCTACAAAAAAATAATTAATGTTTTTTTTTTTTTTTTTTCAGGATCATCTGTTGAACAGTTGGATGAGGAATATCCTCGTGGAGGAGGGAATGAGGCTGGAGAACCTAGCACTAGTCAAGCTCGTACACCGCCATTAGAAGATAGTAACAATAGCAGGCCCAGTCTAGATCGTAAGTATCATCCTCAGTGATTATTTCCATAACCTTGCATTATTTATTTGTAAACATTCCTATATTAAATTTATATTATTTTTTATTAAAAATCTCAATTCTTTTTACTCTAGGTAGCCATCTAGAGGATGAAGACTCCCTGCATTTGGTTTGGGAAACAGATTCAGATGTGGAAGCCAGCCAGCCTATCGCTAATTCTCCACCACCTCAGGAACAGCAGCAGCAGGTAGATGTTTTACTTCCTCCTCAACCCGAAGTTCTTGAAGTGATTAATAATTTCAATGGGGGGTACATACGCCATTCATATAGCATCCCAGATCATGCCCAAGGAGATCCTGCCCATTATTTGACTATATATCGTGATTATTTTATTCAGCAAATAGAATCCTTGTTTGATGCCGTTCACCCCAATTTCCCTCCTGCCCTCTTGATATACCCTGATTTTACATTTAATTTACAACGGCTTAATCAAGAAAATGAACCTGATTTTGAGGGAGAGTTACCTATAAGGGCCGAGCAACGCACTGTATCTAGGCATGAGGCTAGTGTTGTCGTAGATCAATGGATCGCTGAATTGGACAATAAGTTAGAAGAGTTCTTTGCCGAGACAGAAGGTTCGAGTCTAGGTATACAGAGCATTTCTGGTTTTTATATCAATTCCATAGCTGTTCAGCATCCCATCCGTCTAGGAGAATACGTGCCTTATCCGGATAAATTGCGTGGTTCGAGACATATTTTCAACCCTAAAGGCGAACAAAATATATGTTTGATCCAATGTTTAGCTACATATATATGCTTGCTCGGGGAATGGACTTACGCAACATTGGCAGGCGTTCCAAATCTGCCAGGTGGTGTCTTAGATTTGTCCGTTGGAGTGAGGATATCGAAATTCCCATAACGTACGATAACATTAATAAAATAGAAAGTATAAATAAATTAAGTATTTTTATCTATGTGCTCACTCGTGAAGACAATAGGTACTATATTAGCTTAGCTAGGAAAGGTAGGGAACATTCTGCACCTAAAGTACCTTTGCTCATGTTGGAGGATCAGCATCTTGTACTCATTAAAGATTTCAATCAGTATGTTCGCAACATGCGTAGTAATTCTAGCAGAATACCAAACAATCATATTTTTTGTCATTCATGTTTAATTCATTTGTCACCTGATGCTATGCGGGATCACGAAGCGTCATGTGAAGTTAAACAAACATTGAAATTTTACCCTGAAGGTCATAAAATCAAATTCCAAAATTACGGTCGTGCTTATGGACCGTCTCACACGGCATATTATGATTTCGAGTGCTTGTTGGACCCCTCCAATCCCCAAGGTATGATCGAGAAGCGTCACAAAGCTGTGGCATATGCTTTTATCATCATCAACAGGGAATTGGAGGTGGTGGATAAATTAACGTATATGGGGGATGACCCTGTGAATCATTTCATTAATACTTTGGAGAAAGCATGGAAAAGAATCAAATCTGCCATGCCTAAATACAAAATATCTATGACACGTGAACATTGGCAAGCCTATAGACGTCAGACCACATGTGAAATGTGTTATAGTCCATTTAAATCAGCTATGGACAAGCACCGTCATCATGATCATGCTATTGAATTTAATAATTATCTAGCTGCCTATTGCCAAAGGTGCAACATGTTGTGCAGAAATTCTTATAAATATTTATACACATTCTCTCACAATGCGGCTTATGACCTCGGGGTAATTTTAAATGAATTGTCTAACGTCCCTAACCGTGAAATTGACATTGCCTCCAAAGATGGATTTAAGTTCATGAAAGTAGATATCGGTAAACTTCGCTTTATGGATAGTCTGGCTTTACTAAATGGCGGGCTGGAAAAACTAGCTAAAGAACATATCAGGGAAGGTAAACCCACCACTTACACCTCAGTTATGCTAGATGACGTCCCTGTAGCTGCCCACCATTTATTGAAGACAGGCAAACAGGTCTTCTGTTATGACTACATTTCATCTTTGGAGAAATTAAATGAACCGGCTCTTCCTCCTCCCGAAGCCTTTTACAATAGTTTAAAACACGAGGCCATAAGCGAGACCGATTATACACAGGCTAAAGAAGTCTTTAGATTAGCGGAATGCAAGACCATTGGGGATTACTTAAAGGTCTATTTAAAAGTAGATACTGGACTATTGTGTGATGTGTTTACTGTATGGCGCAAGACCATGCTTGAGCTGTACAAGTTAGACATTACTCACTATGTCTCGTTATCTAGTTTTGCATGGGACGCTTTCTTGTTTAAGAGTCAAGTTGTCTTGGACTCTATTTCTGATCCCCATTTGTACGATGTATTGCGTAGAAATCTAAGAGGCGGATTTACCTCTGTTGTACGACAACACACGAGTGTACAAAATGAGCATACAGGTGCTGATCCTTCTAGCACTGATAAATATATTCTGTATTTAGATTTTAATGGCTTATACGCCACCTGTATGACAGAACTGCTTCCTCAAGGCGGGATCCGTAAATTATCTACTGCCGAATGCAATGATTGGCTCCAACAAGGATTGGAAAATATTACATGTGATGGGGATAAGGGGTATTGGGTCATTTGTGACACCAAGCATGTCGCACCTGAGGTGGCTCGATACACCGATGACTTGCCATTAACCCTGTCGCATGCTAATATTTCAACTGATCTTCTGTCCGATTATAGCAAACATATTTTAAATACCGAAGATCGTAAACTCCCCAAGAAAAACAATAAATTAATTGCTTCACATCTCCCTCAAAAAGATTACTTGGTGAGTTTAGATTTGCTTCAGATGCTGATGAAATTGGGATTGGAAGTGGCTAAGGTAAATGCAGTTTATGAATTCCAACAGAGCAAGTACCTTAAGGAATTTGTCGAAACAAATGCTCGTGAACGTGCAAATACACCTTGCGCCATTAAGGGTAAAGCTTTCAAGCTAGTATCAAATGCAATTTACGGCAAGAGTTTGACAAATGTGAGTAAATATGGCGATCAGCATTATTTAGTTACATCACGAGACAAATTCCAAAAGCATGCACGCAATCCGTTCTTCAAACGGAGCATTTTGTTAAGTGAAGACAGAGTTATTTGCACAGTTAAGAAACAATCACTTAGTCAATACACCAACTTATTTGGGGTTCCAGATCTTGCAAATAGCTAAGAGGATCCTATATGATTTTTGGTACAATACGGTCAAAGCTCATTATGGAGACAAAGCTAGATTGCTGTATACGGATACAGATTCGTATTTGATTGAATTAAGCTGTCCAAATGCTTTTGAGGAATTAAATAAACTGCCTTTATCTCAGCATATGGATTTCAGCAATTTCCCTCCTGAAAATCCCTATTTCGATGACTCTCGCAAAGGTCAACTAGGTTTGTTAAAATCGGAAGTTGGGGCCAAAATTATCAAAGAACTCATTGCATTGAAGCCTAAAATGTACTCGATTCACACTCAAGATCAGGTTCAAATCTGTCGTTGTAAAGGAATTCCCACTTATCATCAGTCTAAACTCACTCATGCTGCTTTCCAAAGTGCTTTAGAGTTAAATATTGGGCAGAGGTTCCAATCCAGATCTATTAGGAATGTTAAAGGCCGTATGTGTACCTGTCTCACTACAAAACGTGGATTGTCCGCCTTTGACGATAAACGTTATGTACCGAGTCCTACACAGTCTTTGGCGTATGGACACCCCGATATACCTCGAGCAGAAATTCATGAAGAAGAGAATGAGGAGGAGGAGGATGTACCTGCACCTGCTGCTGCTGCACGTCCTGTGAGACGTGGATTCCATCCCATATTCAATATGTGGGGAAAACGCGATGCACTGGTGAACAAGACGTATCCTCACAATTAGTGACTGAAGAAATTGGTGAGGGAACATTGCAACCTCCCCTAACCTGACATTGATGTTTGAAAATTGCTACCTCCCCTAACCTGAGATTGATGTTTGACAATTGCTACCTCCCCTAACCTATCATTGATGTTTGACAATTGCTACCTCCCCTAACCTATCATTGATGTTTGACAATTGCTACCTCCCCTAACCTGACATTGATGTTTGAAAATTGCTACCTCCCCTAACCTGACATTGATGTTTGAAAATTGCTACCTCCCCTAACCTATCATTGATGTTTGAAAATTGCTACCTCCCCTAACCTATCATTGATGTTTAGAAAATTGCTACCTTCCCTAACCTGTCATTGATGTTTGAAAAATTGCGGGGCCCCTGACTCATCACTGATGTTCTGAAAATGCAGTCTCCCTTAACCTATGTTGAAAATGTTCTGTTGTATATAAAAAAATAAAAATTGTGAAATGTATACTTTGATGTTTTTATAAAACCGTGCCCCCCTAACCTATGTTTTGAAAATGTTCTATGCAAAAAATAAAAAATATGAAATGTATGCTTTGATGTTGCTATGAAACCTTCCATGTTTAAATATAATAACCTTATAATACTTATGTCAGTACAAACTCAACACGAGTCATGGATAGTTCACCTATCACTGAAGAACAACTTGATATTTTCAATGAACCTAGCAGAATAATCATTGCAGGATTTTCCAATGGCGGAAAATCTCATTTGTGCACTAAACTCGTACAAAAATACCATCTGAAATTCTCCAGTATTATTATATGCGGCGGCAGTTACAGAGCATTGCTAGACGATCCAGTAATTAACAAGAAAATAATAGCTCAACCAGAAATTATTAACCCTTTAGATGAACGTACAGATGATTCGCCTATTTTAATTATTATCGATGACTTGTTCATCGAATCTGCCAATTCCAAAATTGTGTCTGATATCTTCACTAAAGGCAGACATCTCGCTATTTCGTGTATATTCATTACCCAAAATATATTTTTCTCTGGGAAATATGCTAGAAGTATCAGTTTAAACGCCTCCCATTTCATATTAGTGAAATCTAGAGATTTAGCTCAAATTGAGACTTTAGGGCGGCAGTTATTTGGAAAACAAGATTCTAAAAAGCTTTTGGATATCTACAAGAAAGCCATCAGTAAACCTTATGGATATTTATTGGTGGATTTAGGAGTGAAAACCCCTGAACGCATCACCTTCCGTAGCAATATTGTTGGTGAGCATCCATACGAAATTGTTTACCAATGGTGAATGTACTAAACCACAAGGGGAGGTTAGGGGGGTGGGGTGTATAGGATGTGTTCCCCACAACAACAACAACCACAACCACAAGGGGTGGTTAGGGGGGGTGGGGTGTATAGGATGTGTCCCCCACAACAACAACAACAAGCACAAGGGGAGGTTAGGGGGGTTGGGTGTATAGGATGTGTTCCCCACAACAACAACAACAACAACCACAAGGGGTGGTTAGGGGGGGTGGGGTGTATAGGATGTGTTCCCCACAACAACAACAACAACAACAAGGGGAGGTTAGGGGGTTGGTATATCGGATGTATAAAACAGCTAAAACCATACAATCAGATATCACTTTATTAGAAGATGGAGCACGTACTAGATAAAATTTATTATAACCCCGCATCCACAGGAGGGTTAGGGGGGGTCAATAGGTTGTATAAAGCAGCTAAAACCCTAAAGCCAGATATTACTTTATCAGATGTCAAAGAATACTTGAAATCGTCTAAAGCTTACACTTTGCACGCATTAAAACCTCGCAAATTTCAACGAAGAAAGGTGCTGAGTCCTAAACCCCGTATATATTTAGCTTGTGATTTAGCAGAAATGGGATTAATAGCTAAATACAATGATGATATTAAATACATTCTCGTCTGTGTCGATATTTTTTCACGGTATGCGCAAGTCGCACCTCTGAAACGCAAAGATGGACAGACTGTGATTAAGGCTCTGAAAAACATATTGGAATCCTCATATTTCCAAGGAATACGTAAAATTAATACAGATCGAGGAGGTGAATTTTATAATTCTCATATGCAACGAATGCTTGCAGCTAAAAATATTAAACTGTATAGCGTATTTTCTCAAGAAACAAAAGCTGCTATTGCCGAACGCTTTATACGTACCATGAAAACTAAGATTTATAAATATATGACTGCGCACAATACCTCGAGATATCTGCCCATATTGTCTGATATCATAAAGGCGTATAACACAACACCCCACCGAGGGTTAGGTGGTCGGACTCCAGTTGATGTCCATGCTTTATCTCGTCCACAAGATATAAAGAAACAGTTCAATCTCATGTATAAAAGTAAGGACAAACCTAAAGCAGGTCTTAGTTCTCTACTAGCTGTCGGGGACACAGTTCGCATTACTCTCTCCAACAGAATTTCGACATTCAAGAAAGGTTTTGCTAGACAAAACACGGAAGAAATTTTCAGAATTATTCGTATAGATAAAAGCCAGCCTATCCCATTATATTTTTTACAAGATTTGAATAACAAGCCCATTGACGGTGGGTTTTACAAGGAAGAATTAACCCTAACCCATTTACCAGTTGCATTTAATATTCAGAAAGTACTACGCAAACGTACATTGCCTAATAATAAATTACAGTATAAAGTAAGGTACGAAGGCTACGATTCTTCATTTGATCAGTGGATTGACGCTGTTGAAGATATGAAGAAGCCATTAGTATACAAGTACAAAGACTTGGTGACCTTGCTGAGCAAACTCAATTCCTCAGCCAGGAAAAAATTGATTGCTCAGTTTAAAAAACCACATATTCATTGCTTGTCAGAGATTTTCAACAATTTTCTGAAAATAGGCTTCCGGTTAAAAAGAAAGTAATAGTCAAATTGAAGAAATACAGAGACACCTTGCATTCGCTGGCTTGCAAGAAACCCTCAATTTCAAACAAAAAGCGTATTTTATTAACTCGTAAAGGAGGCAGTATCCTCGGTATATTATTACCCATAGCTGCTAGTTTAATTTCCAGGCTATTTAATAAATAAAAAATGAAAGAATATTATCTAGTACCTCGTAAAACCATCGATGAGGGACCTGCTAAAGTACCAGTAGTTAAAAAAGCAGAAGTAGCGCCATCACTAGCTCCAACACCAGCAACAAGTACTCCAGTAGCACCAGTTTCAGTACGAGCTAATCCTTCAATAGTACATTTGGTACATTTAAAATTGAAAGCTAAAGATCATGATTTTGCTACTTCGCTGTTGAATTATTTTGATGAAAGCAAGATGGTGCAATGGGACGTCAATGGGAATCTGCAAATGCCAGTGACTGGAATAAACATAATTGATGATATTTTAACTAAAATGACAATTCACCACTCTGTATTCCCCCGAGAAAAATTACCGCTGGTTAAATTATTCATCTCTTTAACCTCAACTCCACGAGAAATGTTTAGGAATACAGAATCTCGTAAACAAGTATTTAATGATGACGCGGCACTAAGAAGAAAACGGGCGTATGCTCCTACTACAGCTGCTGGAGAAACTAAACGCCCTAAAGTTGGCGGAGGAGCAACTTGGCTAGCTTACTAAAGGTGAGTGTATAAATAGATGTTCTGTTTTGTTTTTAGTTTATTCATTCATAGTCCAGCAATGGATTCCCACGTTATTTACGCTACTAGTGTTTCTAATACAGATTTATTTCCTAATAATGTACCTAGTGCTTTTGAAAACAGACTGTATAATCAACTCGTGCTGGATTCTAGACGCTCCTACGAAATGTGTCTCCAGAATATATTATTGCCTTCGTCATATTACATAATAAGATCAGATGATCTGGAAAGTTATATCCGCGTGAGAATTATGTACCTAGATGTTAAAGGAATTAGTTACAAACATTCCAAATTTCTACCGAAAACTAATATTTTAGCTGGTGGCATAAAGGAAATTATATACGCCATCAATAATGAAATTACCCATATATTTTCACAGAACGATTTGAGTTTTGTGTCTGATGTCTATAAGACGCATTTCCCAAGATATGCTGATGCATATATTAAATATGGAACGATTTCCAATAGAGTAAAGTTCAATACCGCGAGCAGCGATGAGAATGTATTGTATTATGACGATAATCGAGCAATATGCAGGATTTCCCTATCTTTTGGGGCGAGTATTGGCAAGGTTTTAGGAACTGAACAGCATAAAAATTATGATATATACGTACACAAGAAATATTTGGATGAAACACCCATATCAGACACGTGTCCCTACCCTCCACAACCCAGGGGCATGATGGATTACTTGTGTGTTTATTGCGATAAAATTGCTCCTACGATGTACGGAAATTTATTAGTGAATATATTGGACGTAGTGTCTTTGCAGGGCGGTGAAAGCACGAATAGGAAACTATATAAACCTCTAAATACAAATGTACTGGATAGTATAAGTATTGCAGTAACCGATCCTAATGGGACTCCTATTTATTTCGATAAACGGGGAAGCACAACAGCTGTTTTACATATACGACCCCGAATTGGGTCTATATAATAAGGACATTACAGTTCCGAGCCTCATTACTCATCTGCAAGCTACAAAATGCGCGTCAATTTCATCCCTCCGTCTGTAGACGAAATATTATTCTTAATTAGTCCACCTGCCTCATATAAAGGAGGTGGGCTGAGTGATATTAGAATATTCAATAGGAGTCATATAAGAGGAGGTGGTATATTCAGTTTCCTCACTGGTTTAGCCCGTAAAGCAGCCCCATTTTTAATGAGAACCCTTGCTCCTGCCGTCTTAAGTATGGGTCAGAATGTATTGCAAGACATGCAAAAAGGAGAACATTCCTTTAAAAAGTCAATGAAGAAGCATGGGATCGAATCATTGAAGGGGGTTGGCCGTCAGATTTTAGGTGGTGGTAAAAGGCGGAAAAAGGCTAAGAGAAAGGCTAAGGCCACCAAATTAGCACTTATTCGCAGTTACACAAAACAGAATAAGAAGAATAAGAGATATAATGACGTGTTTGCATAAATTACAATTCATTCCTCTCATAGCATCCAGCATGAATACTACTACTACACTAGGAGCGGGGCTACAATCCCCTTTGGAAAGTTACACAGTGGCTGTAACAGATGGATTTCCCAAACTAAATTCAGCACGTATGATCGAGTCCACTATAGCCAGCAGGAAAAATATCGATATTTTACCTGTTAATTTAGGAATTAATAAATTTAAGGACTCGTATATAGAATTTAGAATCCCTGGCATACCTGGTCATTTCCTGGATATGTCATCACTAGCCCTAGAAGTAGGTATAGAATTAACAGAAGCTGACGCCGCAATAGATTTGGGCAAAAAAGTGACTGTCGCCAATGGTTTATCACAAACACTTTTTAAAACAGTGGTGGTGTATTTCAACGAACAAGTAGTTGAAAGTAATTCTTTATTTTCTTATTGGGCGTATATAAAGCTGCTAACGACTCTTTCCAGAAGTAAAATTGATGGTTTTAAGCATCTAGCTCATTTTTATAAGGAAGAGGCGCTAACGATACCCAATAAAATTGATACGCAGTATTTTGCTACGACCACGATAGATCAGGATGAGAAAATGGATAATATGAAAGAACAGGGCATTTATACGTGCTTTAAATTACTGCTGGATATTGCATCTATTAGCGAATATTTACTGGATAACGTAGATGTAAGAATACGTTTGGAGTTAAATAGTGATAAATGGGTTATTGGCAGTGATACAGCAACTGCTAATTATAAATATAATATAAATATGGCCCGCTTATGGATAGATAGATTAACCCCATTCCCTTCTGGGCTACTAGCTATTAACAGAGCACTTGCCCAAAATAATGGAGCAGTAACGTATATATTTGATAAGACCCTATTTAAAACCTATATTCTAGGGCAGGGCCAAAAATCACTAACTATGGACCAACCCTGGGGTGGAGTGATCCCTGAGAAGTTATACATGGCCATTATTGATATGGAAGCCATTTCTGGAGATTATACCTTAAACCCATTATATTTCAACAATTCCGCCTTGAGCAACGTATATATCTCAGTGAACGGCACGAGTTTATTTAATATCGCGTGTGATTTCCCCCATAAATGTTCGAAATTATATTATACGGTCCTGAATGCTGTAGGATTTAATGTAGATAATATTTTGTCCTACGAATCGTTCGTTAAAGGACAAACTCTGCTGGTCTTTAATTTATTACCAGAAGAAATAAAGGACAGTTTCCTTGGAAGCGGACAGGGAATTTAAGAATTACATTGGAATTTAATACAGCCATAGTGGGAATAAAGTCATACTGCTGTTTGGTCCTACTACTGGGGTTATGAAAATTAATGCTGACCGACGTATTATTTGTGAAACGAGAGCCTAAGAAACATGAATTGTTTAGAAATAAACAATGGGTTGAAAAATATATATTTAGGGGAAGAAGCCATATATATCGGATGTTATTTAGCGAACGATGTACGGAGAATCTTCAAGAAATTGAATAAAGAGCAGTGGTATTTATTTTAAATACTTTAGATGAGAAATCCCCTGTAACCGATGATGGGTCATTGGATGACTGTGTATGTACACAATAAACCTTCAGGAGCCATTATCGCCCTGTTGGACAGTTTTGGGGTGAAGATGGAATTCCATTCACGTTATTTACAAGATTCCTCTCTTATTTTGAAGATTACAGAGTTTACATGTTCACACAACGCATGCAGAGCATGGACTCCTATTATTGTGGAGCCTATGCCATGTTTTTCGTCTATCAATTATTGCAACTTTAACTTGAGAGCTGCACTACATAAATTTGAAACTTTATTTGAATATGGGGAATATGATATGAACGATAGGAAGATAATACAATTTGCTTATTCTAATTTTGCAATGCCTAACTGCAAAAGACATTTTGCATAGATGGAGAGGAATAAATGTCTATCGCTTGTGTGATGACTCCTCATATTACTAAGTTGTAAGTATATTTTAGATGTTTGCTATATATTGTCTTTCATATTATTGCTGATTTATTATTATTATTATTCTGTGTTGCTAATATGGGTTCTATTTATTTTCCAGATTTGATGTGGCAGAGAAACTGGTCTCACAAAAAATTACCAGGATCTGGGATTGCTATGACCAACATCTGAAATATCATGCTTGTTCCCCATTACAATTTTACTGTTAAGACTAGAATGTAAACTTTTATTACCAATAAAATAATAGAAACCTATACAATGTATATTCTTAAACCTCTGATTAGGTTAGGTGGGGATGGATAGTCTAGTCATTTTTGAATAATAACATTAAATACACATGCAAGTAGGACGCCAAAGGGCGCATTGGTTGTCTGGTGACGTCATACATAGTTGACTAGTAAGGTACTGTAATACCTTCACACCTATATGCTAATGACCATCAATACATTGTCCCTATACCTGAGGTCGCTTTTCACGATGTCACTAAACAACAACAATAACTGTTCTGTAGAATGTATTTGTTTGTTATAAATAATATGTTAGGTTAGGTTAGGTTAGGAAGGGTTTGATCGGGTTTATGAATAACAGAAAATATAAGCAATGAGCGAAAATACGAGCTATTGTAGCTGAATATCAACTCTGATGAAGCATAGAGTATAGGTGAGGTATAAGCCTGATTAAGAGTTCACACTTATGTGTGAACCTCCTGGGATCCGCATTTTAGCGCGCCTCGCGCCACATTAGGGATGATGACGTCAGAAACGAAGGCTTTATTTCAAAACATGAGAGGCTTGCTTTTCATTGAAGTTACAATGCCTGGCAGGGGACTGTTAGTTTATACAGTAATGTTGGATTAGTACTGAAATCGCATTGAAGTCACCATGCCTGGCAGGGTACTGTTAGTTTATACAGTAATATTGGATTAGTACTGAAATCGCATTGAAGTCACTACGCCTGGCAGGGGACTGTTTTCATACAAATGAAAGATAGTAAGTTTTTTTTTATTTTGGCCCTATGCTCAATAAGGCAATTTCTGAAGAAAGATTGACAAAGCATAAATTATATTCTCTAGAAAGGCAAAGAAATAGAGGTGACATGATAGAGCTGTGAATGAATGGACATGATAAAGGGGGAATATTAATAGACTATTAAAATTATCAACACTAGACAGAACATGAAACAATGGACATAAATTGGAATAAGTTTTAGAATTAGGAAAAAGACCTGGGTAAATACTGGTTCTGTAAACAGGGTTTGAAGTCATTTCTTATGTTATTATTATGTAATCTAGCTATAAAATGATCTTAGACAATGGGAAACAGTACGGGCAATACCTTATTGAGAATAACGAGCTTATAATGATTAACGCCATTGCACATTAGGCTTGACAGAAAGGTAGCATTGAATCCCCCTTTGCTATAAATATTGAAAATGGGAATAAAACATACTATACCAGAAAACGGACTTATTCAGGGAAGAAGAATACGGGGTGACTATTAGCAATGCCTGTGCGAAATATGATGGGGCCAGAAGCCAGCCTTTTAATCCCCAGGTAAGTTGATGACGTCATTGACCATTAGCCACATGCCCCGTGCATGGCTCCCCGGGGTAACGAAAAAACATGAGGCCATAACGTGTCCCTTAATCTCACCGGGTAAACGAAAAAACATGGGGCCATAACGTGTCCCTTAAATCTCACCGGGGGTAACGAAAAAACATGGGGCCATAACGTGTCCCTCGCCATTTGTAACAAAAACACCTAGACCATAACGTCTCCCTCGCCATTTGTAACAAAAACACCTAGGCCATAAAGTGTCCCTCGCCATTTGTAACGAAAACACATGAGGCCATAACGTGTCCCTCGCCATTGTAACGAAAACACATGAGGCCATAACGTGTCCCTCGCCATTTGTAACGAAAACAAACAATGAAGGCCATAACGTGTCCCTCGCCATTTGTAACGAAAACACATGAGGCCATAACGTGGTCCCTCGCATTTGTAACGAAAACACATGAGGCCATAACGTGTCCCTCGCCATTTGTAACGGAAAACACATGAGGCCATAACGTGTCCCTCAAAAAAAAGCAAAACGGACACGTTATGGCCTCAATTCCACTACTCCCCGCCATGTTGAGTTGAGGGTGTGATAGTTGCTGCCACAACCCTCGAGCACAGTACCGTAGTTATACTTCTACACATGTATCAAGCACCTTATATACCAAGCTTCTTGCCTGTGTGTTTTTCTTTCAACGTTAACAATAACCGTACAGGAAGGAAAGGTAAGGAGAAAGCGCCAAGCCAGTACGGCTATGTAGCACTTGGGGGTCAGGATAAGATTAGGGATGGGACGCGGGGAAGGAATGGTGCTCAACCACTTGGACGGTCCGGGAATTGAATGTCATCCTGCATGAAGCGAGACCGTCCAGTTAAAGTCGTTGGGCTAAACTTTACCTTGCGGTGATTTCGGGGCTTAGCGTCCCGCGGCCCGGTCTTCGACCAGGCCTGGACCGTGCAAGAGAGTTTGTAAGAGGCTGTGAGACATTATACTACTGGTGCAGTACTAAGCGCTCGTGTGAGGGTAAAACCTTCCCTGTTTCCGAGAGGAAAAACTAAACGCCTGTGTTCACTAGTTAACACAAGTCGACTTCCTCCGCCATTCATTACAAGGCGTTCTCTACTTGTGCCACTTTCAACTCTTCTCTGAAACTACATTTATTTAAAAGTTTAGGAAAATTACACCCATATATACATCAACTTGAAGATACTCTTATATTATGATATTCATATTATCCACCGTTGTATAGAATGCATAGAGCTGGGAATGCAAACTGGATATGTTATCATATTTCTTCAATAGAGCGTCTCGAGCGACCCGTGACGTACTTGGTGTTCCACAGTACTATGTATTAGTTTACACTTATTATGTACAACTCTTGTGTGACAAAAACAAATATCCCCATCACATCCAGTGGAGCTAAGATACGAGAGTCGTGGCTTAATCCTAACACATGCAGTGGACACCGGAGTATCCTGACGTTGTCACTGTTGTTCAACTCTCTGCCTGGTCTTCAGTGCACCCGGACAATACACCGTCACTGTTGTGGCCGGTGACCGGTCTCTACACTTCACTCGTGTCCACAGACACATCTCATTATCATGGAAGTATTGCAGTCAAGATCAGGCGGGAAAATTGTATATTATAAAAAATTATTTTCTAAGAAAAATGTGTAATTCTAATTCTTGTGTGCTTTGTTATCAGTATATACATTAAAATTGCATTTCCACTGTTATTTGTTTACTGATATGACAACCCCCCCAAAATATATTTGTTACATAAAGAACATAAAATGTTAGTCAGACAGCACTTTAACTCTTTACTTTTCTTTGTTGAATGTTGTAAGTTCTGAAGCATTTTGTTAATATCACATTAACAATAAGCTTACACACTAGTGTCCTCCATGCACTCCAGCTTGTGTGATGAGCTCAGGAATATGTTGTTGGGGGGGGGGGCTTGATATACACAAAGCCTCGCTACATACTAACACAACACAATCTTTAGCAGTATATACTATAAGCAGCTTATAAAGATGCCCTTTATATTCCACCTATGACTTCATAATGTGTAATGAAGGTATAGTAAACCTATCCAATAATTTGAAGGGGTAATTACCACAACAAATGACAAGTGCTTGGAACTCATAAAACTATCTAAACTATTAACATAGGAAGACAGGAAACTGCGAAGACCTATTGGCCCATACGAGGCAACTCCTATTTATATCCATCCAATAAGTTCATATATGTTAAACCTACGCTTGGAACAAATGCAGTAACCCAGTCTTTTGTACTGAGTACAGTAGAGTAGAGTAGGCGATGAGTCGCAATCACGTTGGCTGCTGAAGTATGTTGACCAGACCCACACACTAGAAGGTGAAGGGACGACGACGTTTCGGTCCGTCCTTGGACCATTCTCAAGTCGATTGTGATGAGGGAAGATTAACAAGGAAGAAGACTCACTATCACTTCAAGTTTATCTAAATAGGGTTTTTTGAAACGGTCAAAAGATTGGCAGATGCAGTTTAATGCTGATAAATGTAAAGTTCTGAGGCTAGGTAATGATGATAGTTACAACATACGAGCTAGATGGTGTTGAGATTGCGAAGTCGGATTGCGAATGGGATCTGGGAGTTATGATTAGTAAGAATTTAAAAACAAAGGATCAATGCATGAATGTTCGTAATAAGGCAAATAGGACACTAGGATTTATTAATCGAAGGCGTTAGTAACAAGACACCGGGTGTTGTTTCTTCAACTATATCTTGCTCTGGTTAGGTCTTCATTTAGATTATGCAGTTCAGTTTTGGTCGCCGTACTATAGAATGGATATAAATTCACTTGAACGTGTGTCCAGCGTAGGATGACGAAGTAAATTCCCCAAATTAGGAATTTTTCATATGAAGACAGATTAACAAAGCTTAAATTGCATTCACTGGATGACCGGTGAACGCAGCTGACGGGCAAAAATCGCGATTTTTGCCGCTAGCGGCCAAAAATCGGGCTATTTTTGCCGCTAACGGCCGAAAACCGCGCTATTTTGCGCAAAAAACATGCGATTTTCGCATCTGGCGGGAAAAAGTCGCGATTTTCGACGCTACCGGCCAAAAATAGCGCGATTTTCGCCGCTACCGGCCAAAAACCGCGCGATTTTCGCCGCTACCAGCCAAAAACCATGCGATTTTCGCAGCTGGCGGGCAAAAATCGCGATTTTCGCCGCTACCGGCCAAAAATAGCGCGATTTTCGCCGCTACCGGCCAAAAACCGCGCGATTTTCGCCGCTACCGGCCAAAAACCATGCGATTTTCGCAGCTGGCGGGCAAAAATCGCGATTTTCGCCGCTACTGGCCAAACATAGCGCGATTTTCAACGCTAGCGGCCAAAAACCGTACGATTTTCGCCGCTACCGGCCAAAAATCGCGATTTTTGCCTCTATCGGCCAAAAATAGCGCGATTTTCGCCGCTACCTGACAAAAGCCGCTCGATTTTCGCCGCTACCGGTCAAAAACCATGCGATTTTTGCAGCTGGCGGCAAAAATCGCGATTTTCGTCGCTACCGGCCAAAAATAGCGCGATTTTCGCCGCTACTGGCCAAAAACCATGCGATTTTCGCAGCTGGCGGTGCCAAAATCGCGATTTTCGCCGCTACCGGCCAAAAATCGGGCGATTTTCGCCGCTAGCGGCCAAAAATCGGGCGATTTTTGCCGCTAACTGCCGAAACCACGCTATTTTGCGCAAAAACCATGCCATTTTCGCAGCTGGCGGGCAAAAATCGCGATTTTCGCCGCTACCAGCCAAAAATAGCGCGATTTTCGCCGCTACCGGCCAAAAACTGCGCGATTTTCGCCGCTACCAGCCAAAAACCATGCGATTCTCGCAGCTCGCGGGAAAAATCGCGATTTTCGCCGCTACCGGCCAAAAATAGCGCGATTTTCGCCGCTACCAGCCAAAAACCATGCGATGTTCGCAGCTGGCGGGCAAAAATCGCGATTTTTGCCGCTAGCGGCCAAAAATCGGGCTATTTTTGCCGCTAACGGCCGAAAACCGCTCTATTTTGCGCAAAAAGCATGCGATTTTCTCAGCTGGCGGACAATAATCGCGATTTTCGCCGCTACCGGCCAAAAATAGCGCGATTTTCGCCGCTACTGGCCAAAAACCGCTCGATTTTCGCCGCTACCGGCCAAAAACCATGCGATTTTCGCAGCTGGCGGGCAAAAATCGCGATTTTCGCCGCTACCAGCCAAAAATAACGCGATTTTCGCCGCTACCGGCCAAAAACCGCGCGATTTTCGCCGCTACCAGCCAAAAACCATGCGATTTTCGCAGCTGGCGGGCAAAAATCGCTATTTTCGCCGCTACCGGCCAAAAATAGCGCGATTTTCGCCGCTAGCGGCCAAAAACCGTCCGATTTTTGCCGCTAGCGGCCAAAAGTCGGGCGATTTTTGCCGCTAACGGCCGAAGACCGCGCTATTTTGCGCAAAAACTATGCGATTTTCGCAGCTGGCGGGCAAAAATCGCGATTTTCGCCGCTACCGGCCAAAAATAGCGCGATTTTCGCCGCTACCGGCCAAAAACCGCGCGATTTTCGCCGCTACAGGCCAAAAACCATGCGATGTTTGCAGCTGGCGGGCAAAAATCGCGATTTTTGCCGCTAGCGGCCAAAAATCGGCCTATTATTGCCGCTAACGGCCGAAAACCGCGCTATTTTGCGCAAAAACTATGCGATTTTCGCAGCTGGCGGGCAAAAATCGCGATTTTCGCCGCTACCGGCCAAAAATAGCGCGATTTTCAACGCTAGCGGCCAAAAACCGTACGATTTTCGCCGCTAGCGGCCAAAAATCGGGCTATTTTTGCCGCTAACGGCCGAAAACCGCGCTATTTTGCGCAAAAACCATGCGATTTTCGCAGCTGGCGGGCAAAAATCCCGATTTTCGCCGCTACCGGCCAAAAATAGCGCGATTTTCGCCGCTACCGGCCAAAAACCGCTCGATTTTCGCCGCTACCGGCCAAAAACCATGCGATTTTCGCAGCTGGCGGGCAAAAATCGCGATTTTCGCCGCAACCGGCCAAAAATAGCGTGATTTTCGCCGCTAGCGGCCAAAAACCGTCCGATTTTTGCCGCTAGCGGCCAAAAGTCGGGCGATTTTTGCCGCTAACGGCCAAAAACCGCGCTATTTTGCGCAAAAACCATGCGGTTTTTGCAGCTGGTGGGCGAAAATCGCAATTTTCGCCGCTACCGGCAAAAAATAGCGCGATTTTCGCCGCTACCGGCCTAAAACTGCGCGATTTTCGCCGCTAGCGGCCAAAAAGAGCGCGTTTTTTGCCGCTAACGGCCGAAAACCGAGCTATTTTGCGCAAAAAACATGCGATTTTCGCAGCTGGCCGGGCAAAAATCGCGATTTTCGCCGCTACCGGCCAAAAATAGCGCGATTTTCGCTGCTAGCGGCCAAAAACCGTGCGAATTTCGCCGCTAGCGGCCAAAAATCGGGCGATTTTTGCCGCTAACGGCCGAAAACCGCGCTATTTTGCGCAAAAACTATGCGATTTTCGCAGCTGGCGGGCAAAAGTCGCGATTTTCGCCGCTACCGGCCAAAAATAGCGCGATTTTCGCAGCTACCGGCCAAAAACCGCGCGATTTTCGCCGCTACCAGC